>NC_047034.1:10840224-11143724 GCF_011762595.2 Tursiops truncatus | reverse complement strand
AATATGCCCATTCCTCTCTCCTCCACTGCCACCATCCTCCTTCAGGTCATAGCTATTTCTTATTCTAAATAGTCTTCTAAGTGTGTTTTTCTGTTTAAGCACCCCTTCCATCCATTTTATACAGAAGCCAGTGATCATCTGAAAAAAATAATAATATTAATTATATTACTCCTCTGCTTAGCATGTGGAAGTTTTTTTTTCCATCTCACTTAAGATAATAATAATAATAATGATACCCTAATTAGATAGTAAAGACTCCACGTATTCTGTTTCTCTTTATTTCTGCCTTATCTAATTCAGCTGCATCAGTGTTAGTCTTTCCAATTCTTCACATTTTGTGAACAAGAAATTGCAATTTCTTGGAATACTCGGGCATCCCCCAAATCATAAATAACTATCTAGTATTGTTTTGTTTTGGTTTTTTTTGCGGTACATGGGCCTCTCACTGTTGTGGCCTCTCCCACTGCAGAGCACAGGCTCCGGACGCGCAGGCTCAGCGGCCATGGCTCATGGGCCCAGCCGCTCCGCGGCATGTGGGATCTTCCCGGACCGGGGCACGAACCCGTGTCCCCTGCATCGGCAGGCGGTTTCTCAACCACTGCGCCACCAGGGAAACCCCTATCTAGTATTCTTAATATCTCCAGTCACTATTATGAAAGCGTAAAATGTTTACTCACTAAAAAGGAAACAGTAAGTTTAGTAGTATTTACAAAGAACTATAGTCTACAGTAAATATTCAAACACTGGAAAACTCCAGCGAAAGTACTACGTGGCATTTGAATAACACATCATTGAGATCTCTTAGTAAGGTAAGAGCAACACACAGAATCACTTGGAAAATTGCCAAAGTAGGGATTTATTTTGCCTCCAAACTTGACATTTCTTGGAACACTTATAGGATTTGTATACAGTAAGTACATTAACTTCTTAATATGTATTTTATTTGTAAGAACAACTAACCTTTAGCCATAGACAAAGCCACAAACATACAGTATAATGTGGGAATAGTTACAACCAGGACTGACAGTAGACTGTGACCACATCTTTTCTACCTGCTACTGTCCTGGTTCCCCAAAATGTTGGCCTTAACCTTCTGCTCTATGTTGGCATTTCCTGCTTACTTATATGAATTTTTCTTACTTTTCTGATTCCCCAACTGATTGTTCTCAGGAATAAGATTCAGAAAAAAACATTTAAATTTGCTAAGAAATATAAGGAAGAAATTCCCATTTTTGGAAACTAAGCTACACAATTATTCCTTCCACAACTCATGGTCACTAAGTTGTTCTCACAGTTTGGGGTTTTTCATGTGCTGCTCCCTCTGCCTGGAATGCCTTGCCCTTCAATCTTCATGGGACTCATTTGATTCATTCTTCAGGTCAAAGGTGGAATGTCCTTTCTTGAATGAGGGCATGTAGGAATGCCTTTCCAAGTCAGTCTCTAGTCCTAATCATTTCTTTCTTTCTATCTACCTATCTATTATCTATCTATATCTATCTATCTATCTACCTATCTATATATATATCTACCTATTTACCTATCATTTATTTACCTATCTACTTATCTATCTCTATCTATCATCTATATGTGTCTCATCAAACTATAAAGGTATATATTGTATTTACTTAGGTGTTTACGCATTCAATATCTGTTTAATAGGTGACAGCCATTCAACATATTAGCCGGAAAGAATCATACCCATTCAAGCTTTGATTTCCATAAACAAAAACATGTTCTATTTTTTCTTCTTTTGGAACCACCTGAAATGTTAACTAAAATGATGTGTACTTCATGAGGGGAACACATCATGATTATTTTGTTTAATTCTATCTTTAGGTTTGAGCAGAATTCCTGGAATTTGGGAGGGTAGTGTATAAGCATTTCTTAAATGAATGGTGTATACCTGTTCATCCGCTTCTGTGATCTGGCTTTAATAAGAGGGAGAAAAATCTAATATTGTCTTTTTTATTGAAGTATAGTTGATTTTATGATGTTGGGTTAGTTTTAGGTGTACAGCAAAATTATGCAAAATTATATATATATATTTTTTCAGATTCTTTTCCCTTATAGGTTATGCCAAAATATTGAGTACAGTTCCCTGTGCAATATAGTAGGTCCGGGCTTCCCTGGTGGCGCAGTGGTTAAGAGTCCGCCTGCCGATGCAGGGGACACAGGTTCGTGCCCCGGTCTGGGAAGATCCCACATGCCGCTGAGCGGCTGGTCCCGAGAGCCATGGCCGCTGAGCCTGCGCGTCCGGAGCCTGTGCTCTGCAATGGGAGAGGCCACAACAGTGAGAGGCCTGTGTACCGCAAAAAAAAAAAAAAAAAAAAAAAAATATAGTAGGTCCCTGTTGGTCATTTATTTTATATACAGTGGTGCATGTATGTTAATCCCAAACTCCTAATTTATCCCTCTCCCCTCCCCTTTGGTAACCATAACTTTGCTTTCTATGTCTGTGGGTCTATTTCTGTTTTGTATACAAGTTCATTTATATAAGTTTTTTAGATTCCACATATAAACAATATCATACGATATTTGTCTAATATTGTCTTTCGAGGCCTACGGCCTGATAAAGAGTTCAGCGTTTATCAGACTTTAAATAACAATTCTTCCATTTAGGCTCAGTGGAAAGTGTTTGAAAGGACTGCAGCAGATCCCAAGTGTATTAGTTGCCTATAACAATTCTGTAACAAATTCCCAGAAACCTAGTGGCTTAAAACAACACAAATGTGTTATCTTAGTATTCTGGAGGTCAAAAGTCTAAAATGGGTCAGCATGGGGGCGTTCCTTCTGGGGGCTCATTGTGAACAATCTTTTAAATTCCTTGACTTTTCTAGCTTCTAGAGGCTGACTGCATCCCTTGGCTCATGGCTCCTTCCTCTGTCTTCAAAGCCAGGTGTGTAAGCATCTTCAAATCTCCCTTCTTCTCTTACCTTTAATGCTATGGTAACATTTTGCTCTCTAATTCTGACCCTCCTACCTTTCTTATAAATGGATTAGGTCCCTTTGGATAATCCAGGACCATCTCTTCATTACAAGGTCCTTAACTTGATGACATCTGCAATGTCCCTCTTGCCATTTAAGTAACATATTCCCAGGTGTAGCAGATTAGGGGATTAGGGGTGAGCCATTATCCTCACTACCACATCAAATAATCCAGTTCTCCTATTTGAATGGAAAGTAATTACTCATTCACCAATTCACTCATTTAACAAATATGCAGTTCACTCAAGGAACTGCACTAGGCAAGATTCCCTTAAGGTACTGGAAGGAAAGGATGATAGGTCAGAAAACTAGGTTAACAGTTACCATATAGAATGAGAGTGATAAATGCTTTCACGGAGGAAAGGAAGGGGCTTTGGGAATGGCCAGCACCACTCCTAATAGTGTTTATTAGTGTTAATAGAGACTCTCCCCGCCCAAGAATCATAATTTACTTTAATAATCAAATTTTTATTTTATATTCAAATGGTTAGCACAGATAAAGGTAACTATAAGTTTTACAGAACTATGTTAGCCACCAAAAAAAGTCCTGCACATCTTTTTTTAAGACATTTTGAAACTGACCTCATTGAGTCAACTACTTAACCTAGATTTTTATTTGACTAATGTCTGTGTTTTTAAATGTTTTATTTTTAAATAAATGAGATTTTTAATGTAATTTCCACAAGAACTTTGATTGTAGTATTATTTCACTAGCATTTCACTTCAACACTCTATGTTTAATACAGAATTTGGGGTCATTTTAGCTTAAAATTTCCACAGTTGGGATGCTGAATGTAAGGCCTTGGTGTACTCCTGAATCTGTATTTAGTGTAGCATCTTTTAAGAACATCAAAATGCAAGAGCGCTGTTTAATAAAGAATTTAACCCTGCTCCAAAAGAAGTCTAACCTTACCCTTAGCTCCTGGGAAGTTATATTTGTTTTCCTTGGGATAGCCAGATATTCATAATGTGATTCAGAGTGAAGACAGGTCACTTTTAAAAACTAAAAGACTGGGCTTCCCTGGTGGCACAGTGGTTGAGGGTCCGCCTGCCGATGCAGGGGACACGGGTTTGTGCCCCGGTCCAGGAAGATCCCACATGCCGCGGAGCAGCTAGGCCCGTGAGCCATGGCCTCTGAGCCTGCGTGTCTGGAGCCTGTGCTCCGCAGCGGGAGAGGCCACAACAGTGAGAGGCCAACGTACCGCAAAAAAAAAAAAAAAAAACCTAAAAGACTAACGGTGTGATTTAGGGTGGAAGCTTTTTGTCATGCAGTATCAGTACACATGGAGACTGAGAACCATGTGGGCAAGCAATCAATCATGTCTACATGATGGTGCACCAATAAAAACTCTGAACACCATGCTTGTGTGAGCTTGGCAATACCTCACGAGTATTATCACATGCTGAAGTTAGGAAAGCAGCACAAACCAACTCCATAGGGAGAAGACAAGGGAAGCTCCACATGTGATACGTCTTCAGATTTAACCCCACGCAGTTCTCTTGTGGCTGATTTTAATCTCTACTTTTTCCCTTTAATTAAATATAAGTGAGTATAATAGCTTTCAGTGAGTTCTTTGAGTTTTCACTTTCCACTCTCCTCCCCAAAACACACACACACACACACACACGCACACGAATAAGCCTTGGAGAACAGAATATATGTCTTTCTTGCTTACCATTTTAAACTCGCTGTCTAGCACAATATGATCTACATGGCACTCAACACATATTTTTTAAATGGATAAATGACTATTTATGCATGGTTGTTCTATTTTGATCTCAAAATAAAGTGCCATGCCTTTGTTTGTTCACCTTATAAGAATTACTATTGTCTAGAAAATACAAATATACATACACATATATAATTGCACATGGACACATTTAACCTTGGGAAAAATAAGTGAATTCACATATAATAACTTATTATTTCTGTTCTTGTTGCAGGTCCCACTGAGATAATTTAAGTAAGAGGTTACTCTTCAAGTCAAAAGATCGTGGTTTAAATAAATCCATGGGGCCCACAACAACAAAACAAGTAGCCTCTTTAGTTGGGAAAAAGAAAAAAACATACAGGTGATGCAATCCACAACTAAAAAACAAACAATCTCAGGACAGTAATAGTTCATTCTTACTAACTGAACTGTTTCTCTAGCTACTTCTGACTGTTAGAGCTGCAGGTTTTTAAAGGATTTTCCCCTGCAGATGTGTATAGTAGTCTATCAGAATATATTTATGTTGTATAAAATCTATATAAATCATGAATAAGAAACATGATCAAAGAAACTTAAAAGGCAATAATTTTGGCCCTTTTGACAAAATTGGAATAATATCATAACCACACAGGTAGAAAAATATTCTGAAATGAGAAAAGTGTTTGTACTTAGAAGGAGCGCAGGAAATAGTTGAATTACTTCCATTTCTGAAAGTGGATTTCTTTTTATAATTCCATTGATAGTTTTAATCTTGTTTTAAAATTCATGTAAGATATTTGACATTTATGATTACACTCTAATATATGGCAATATGTATGTGTATCTTTGTATTACTAAAAATATTTTCATGTTTTATATCTCTCCCATTGAGTTTCAGCCAAAACATTTTTCAGTGTTTGCAGTCTGTCAACAATCTGTTAGGTTCCAAGGACATAAAGATGAATAAAACACAGGCGCTCTCCTCAAGGATCACAGTGTATGTGTGTGGGGGGGGGGAGGGGAAATTAGATAGGAAAATAAATGATACAGTAAAAATATATCATTTCTTCAGATTGATTTTTAACTTATTCCAGCATAACTGTTATGCAGTATTATTATTTTCTACAATATAATTTCAAGGGATACATTAGTTTCCATTGTAAATATATAATTAGTATGACCAATCCCCTATAACAGAACATTTATTTCTTTCTATTTTGTATATTGCTCTATAATGTTTCAGTTAAAGAAAGATATTTATCTCAGCATTTCTCTTTCTCTATCTCTCTGGACCTCTGGAGCTAGATCAGTTTAGGGAATATAGACGTTTTTGTATACAATAATAAGGTAATGAGGTGATATAATCAAGGTTAAAGTTGATGAATTAAATTACTTAGAAAGGTATAAAGCAATATTAGAGCATAAAGACTGGAGAAAGGGTGACAAATTCGGAGAATCTGACAAAAAAATAACATTAAGATAGAACAGGGCTTCCCTGGTGGCACAGTGGTTGAGAGTCTGCCTGCCGATGCAGGGGACACGGGTTCGTGCCCCGGTCCGGGAAGATTCCACATGCCGTGGAGTGGCTGGGCCCGTGAGCCATGGCCGCTGAGCCTGCGTGTCCGGAGCCTGTGCTCCGCAACGGGAGAGGCCACAACAGTGAGAGGCCCGCATACCACAAAAAAAAAAAAAAAAAAGCAAGAAGCTCTATGTAAATATAAAGAAACAAGCCAAGACATGGAAACAACATGTGTCCACTGACAGATGAATGGATTAAAAACTGTGATATACGGGACTTCCCTGGTGGTCCAGTGGTTAAGACTCCGCGCTTCCAATGCAGGGAACTTGGGTTCCATCCCTGGTCAGGGAACTAAGATCCCACATGCCGTGCAGCCAAAAAATTTTTTTTAAATGTGATATATACATATATAAATATATATATATATATATATACACACACACACACACACACACACATACACACACAGAGTGATCTTCGATGTTACTAACTGCAAAAAGATTACAACTCACTGAAGGCTCAGATGATGGTTAGCATTTTTTAGCAATAAAGTATTTTTTTTAATTAAGGTATGGATATTTTTTTAGACATAATGCTATTGCATAGTTAATAGATTACAGTATGAAGTAAACATAACTTATATATGCACTGGGAAACCGAAAATTTCAAATAACTCATTTTATTGCAATGGTCTGGAACTGAACTTGTGGCATTGCCAAGGTATGTCTGTACTTGCCAATTCAGAGTTTGTGGTGATTTTATAGAACATAACTACCATG
Organism: Tursiops truncatus; assembly: GCF_011762595.2. Lineage (NCBI taxonomy): Eukaryota > Metazoa > Chordata > Mammalia > Artiodactyla > Delphinidae > Tursiops > Tursiops truncatus. Next base: position 11,136,750 of record NC_047034.1, on the reverse strand, counting down.
AAGAATGAGAACCGAGTGTGTAGATATATATTACATACACATATATAAAATACATACATAATATATAATACATACATATGTATATATGTGTATCTTATATGTACGTGTGTGTATCACATATGTCTGAAAAGTAAGTATGGTGTACACAGGCTAATACTGGAGGCTTTATTGCTAAGTCAAGCACATGGAAATCCTATAATCAGCTTTACTATCTAGCACAGTATTAGATGTTCTCACCAATGTAACTGGTCAAAAGAGAAAAATTAGAAGTATAAATACTCAAAAGGGAGCACTAAAACATAATGTTTGCAGATGATATGATTTAAACCTGAAATTCCACTAGACTCAACTGAAAAACTTCTACAAACAATAAATAATTCTTTCAGGTAGTGGGGTGTGAAATTAAAATACAGAAATCAATAGCCTTCATGTATACACACAATGACCAACTGAATATATAAGGTAAAAGAAGACCTTATTTATATTAGCAACAAAAGTGAAATCAAAAGCATAGGAAAAAACAATGAAAAATGGGAAAAGTCTACTTGAGAAAAAATTTTAAACACTCTTAACAATTACAAAAGTAGAATGAAACAAGTGGAAATGTATACCACAGAAAGACTCAGCCTCATAAAGTTGTCATGTGCAGGATATACGGAAAAATAAATTGGCATAAATATCCAGAAAAACTTTGGAAAAAGGAGTGACAAGGGGAAATTAAGCCTACCAGAAAACAAACATAAAATTACAAATTGAGTTATTGACTTCTAGATTAACAGACCAACAAAATAAGCCAAAGTTTCAGAAATGGACTCACATACATATAGAAATTTACTATATCATAAAGGAAGCATTTCAGGTAGGATTGGAATTTTAAATCAATGGTATTGTGATAAATTGGGTAGTTATTTGTGAAATAATGGAGTTAATACCTCATCATACTCTAAAATGGATCAAAATTGATCAAAGACATATACATACATACATACATATAATTTTTATATTTATCTCCAGCAGCAGTGTAGAAGACATGGCTAATTTATTTATGATCATGGAGTGGAAAAGGCTATTCTAACTATGCTTCAAAATCTAGAAGTCATAAAAAATATTTATTTCTACTTTATATAATTAAGAATCTATGCCTAGCTAACCCCCATCACAATAATCAAAGGCAAAAGGTATAACAAACTGAAAAAATTAGACAATTGTATATGTTGAGTAATAAGTTCATCATCCCAATATAGCTGGATCCTGAAGAAATAGTCTTTGATACTAACTTAATATCATTTGTTTATATACAGGTACAGAAAGTTCACTTTAAAAGCATGTCAACTTTCATTTGCACAATGATCAGAGAATAATTTCAAAAAGGCACTCTGGGGCTTCCCGGGTGGCGCAGTGGTTGAGAGTGTCCGCCTGCTGATGCAGGGGACACGGGTTCGTGCCCCGGTGTGGGAGGACCCCACATGCCGCGGAGCTGCTGGGCCCGTGAGCCATGGCCGCTGAGTCTGCGTGTCCGGAGCCTGTGCTCCGCAACGCGAGAGGCCACAGCAGTGAGAAGCCCGCGAACCGCAAAAAAAAAAAAAAAAAAAAAAAAGGCACTCTGAAATATTTGACTTCTGAAAATATTACCATTTTAAGGACATAGAATAAACAATGTTAGTGATTTTGTTTTTACATTTTAATTAATGAGAATTTTTAATTCTCCTTTCATGACATTCTTAATTTTAAATATACTATTCATCATAATAAAAACAAAAGTTTCATCAGGCACACTATCTAATATACTCAGAAAAGCACCCTTCTGATGATTGTGGACATCTATAAATATTAAGGGACACACAATTTTCCAAGCCACAAACAATTAAGGGACACACAATTTTCCAAGCCACAAACAAGTGTAACCACATTATTTTTTCCATTCTCGTAACAATCCAAGTAGTCAAAAATATCATATTCCCATTGTTTCAATGAAGAAAAAGAAGATTGCAAATTCTATCTCTGTAGTGTTTAATACACATAATAATTGATGAACATTATTTTATTTTAATATAGTAGCAGCTCACTGAGAAAAAAGACCTAAACAAATTAAGTAACTGTTTATGTTTGGGTGTTCTGGGGTTTTTCATTCGGTCATTGTTTTGATTAAATGATATACAGAAGTAGCACAAAATCTAGAATGTTCAGTATACTCAAAGGAATGCACATTATTAAATCTCATATTAAATCTGTGAACTTTCCTCAGAATTTGAAGCAGGCATAACTAAATTAGAGCTGTTTAATGAAATCATGTTATTATCTATCTGCCCATCTATTTATAACTTGTTTTCATAGATGTTTTTATAGATATTTTTAATTTTGTGTTTCAGTAAGCATTTTAAATGTGCTAGAAATTGTGCTATAGGCTTTATTTTTTTATTCTCGTAACAATGCAACTACTCAAAAATATCATCCCCATAATATCTGTGAAAAAACGGAGGATTATAAGTATTCATATCTGTTTTGATATGGAATAAAAATAAGTCTGACATCATAGCATAATTTCTTATACAGCAGATAATATTGTCTCCTTAAAAATACTGTCATGGATATTCATCTATAATGAATGTACTTTGTTGAACTTTTGATATAAACAAATGCAACTACCTTGCATGGATATTAATTGATATAAGTATGTTACATTAGTAAAATAATTTTATCTATTTAAAGGTTAATGTTTATTTTTCTTTTAAACTCATTTTATCTTTCTGAGCCATGAGAAAGGAAAGAAGGCAGAGCTCAATACACAGGCAGGATTTAGGGCAGTGCTGTCCAATAGAATCTTCTATAATTATGGAATTGTTCTTTATCTCCACTCTCTTATATGATAGCCACTAGCCACATGGGAAGAATGGGTGAAGGTGGTCCAAGAGTGTAAACCTCCACTTATAAGATAAATAAGTTCTGGGGAAGTAATGTACAGCATGGTGGCTATAAGGTACTGTATACTTGAAAGTTGCTAAGAGAATAGATCTTAAATGTTCTCACCACACACACACACACACACACACACACACACACACACTCAGACACAGACACAAGTTAACTCTGTGAAGTGACGGATGTGTTAACTAACCTTGTTTTGGTAGTCATTTCACTAAATCATCAAGTTGTAAACATTACGCTTATAAAATGTTATTTATCAATCATATCTCAGTAAACTTGAAAGAATGTGTTAAATATTATTTTATTGTTTTGACTTTTTAAAAGGAACTAATATAAGTGAAGAACTGAATTTTTAATTTTAATTTTCAATAGCCATATACGACCAATGGATGATGTATTGGACAGCGTACTTCTAAAGTTTATGCCAAACTACTACCCTGTACATGGTAGACCTCCTGTCAACCTACATCCAAGTATGTCTCTAATATGCCCACTTTTTTTTTCATCTTTCAAACCACGATAGCAACAAAGGGTACAATTTCTTTCAAATTAGTACACCTGGTCTACTCCCTGAAGTTCATTCTCCAGACAGCAATAAAAGTAAATCTTCTAAAAAAAAAACCAAATTAACATAATACTTAATGGTGAAAGATTGAGAGTTTTTTCCCTAAAATCAGGCACAAGACAAGGATGCCCACATTTACCACTTCTATTTAACACAGTACTAGAGTTTCTAGTCAGAGCACTTGGTGTTGAAAAAGAAATAAATGGCATTCAAACTGGAAAGGAAGAAGTAAAACTATCTCTGCAGATAAAATGATCTTATAAAAAGAAAAACCTAAAGAATACACACACACACACACACACACACACACACACACACTGTTAAAGCTAGTAAACAAATTCAGTAAAGTACAGGACTCAAAATCAACACAGAAAAATTTGTTGTATATAAATACACTAGCAATGAATAAGCCAGAAACTGTATTAAAAGAACAATCCTATTTACAATAATGTTAAAAAGAATAAAATTACTTAGGAATAAATTTAGCCAAGGAGGTATAAGACCTGTATACTGAAAAGTAAAAAGCATTTCTAAAGAAATTAAAGAAGACCTAATAAACGGAAAGACATCCCATATTCATGGATTGGAAGAATTAATATTGTTAAGATGACAACATTACACAGAGCAATTTAGAGATTCAATGCATCCCTATGAAAATATCAACAGCATTTTTGAAGAAATGTAAAAATCCATTTTTAAATTCATGTGAAATCTCAGGGGAGCTGAATAGGAAAAGCAATCTTAAAAAATGAATAACAAGGTTCGAAGACTCATACTTCCTGATTTCAAAATTTACCACAAATCCACAATAATTAAAATATTGTAGTACATGGAATAGATGTAGAGACCCGTGGAATAACATTTAGAGCCTAGAGATAAACTCTTACAACTATGGTCAACTAATTTTCCACAAGGATGCTGAGACCATTCAATGGAAAGGAACAGTATCTTCACAAGCAATGCTGAGAAAATTGTATATCCACATGCAAAGGAGTGAAGTTGGAACTTTACCTTACACCAGATACATAAATTAACTCAAAATGTATCAAAGATATAAATAGTAGAGCTAACACTATAAAACTCTTGGAAGAAAACATAGGGGCAAATCTTTATCATCTTGGACTTGGCAATGGTTTTCAAATATGACTCCAAAAGCATAGCAGAAACAACAAGAAAGAGATATATTGAACTTCATCAGAACTAAAAACATGTATGGATCAAAGAATGCTATGAAGAAAGTGAAAAAACACAGAATAGGAAAATGTATTTGCAAATTATATTTCTGAAAAGTGTTTAATATTAAAAATATTTTTAAAGTTTACAACTCAACAACAAAAAGAGAAACAACTCAAGTTTTTAAATGGGCCAAGGACATGAATAGACATTTCTCCAAAGAAGATTTACAAAATGGCCAATAAGCACACTAAAAGGTACTCAACAGCATTACTCATTTGGGAAATGCAAATCAAAGCACAAATCAATACCAGGATGGTTATAATGAAAAAAGAGAGAGAACAAAATGGAGAGAGAGGGAGGGAGGAAGGGAGGGGAAGGAAGGAAAGAAGGAAATAACAAGTGTTTGCCAGGATGTGGAGAAACTGGAACCCTTGTACTTTGCTGGTGGGAATGTAAAATGTTGCAGCTGCTATAGAAAAGAGCTTTGCAGTTCCTCAAAACTGTATACATAGATTTACCATAGGACCCAGCAATTCAACTCCTAGGTACCTAAAATATTGGAAACAAGAACTCATACAGATGACTGTACATCAATGTTTATTGCAGCATTACTCACAGTAGCCAAAAGATGGAAATAATTCAAGTATCCATCAACAGATGAATAGATAAACAAAATGTGGTATATACATGTAATGGCTATTTTTCAGCCTTACAAAGGAATAAAGTTCTGGTACATGCTACAACATGGATAAACCTTAAAAACAGTATGCTGAGTGAAATAAGCCAGACACAAAAAGAAAAATACTTGTATGATTCATATAAAAATATTTAGATGAAATATCTAAAGTAGGCAAATTTATAGAGACAGAAAGTATATTAGAGGTTACCACGGCCTGGGAGGGGGGTGGAATTGGGAGTTATTAGTTAATGGGTACAGAGTTTCTGTTTGGGTTGATAAAAATTTTTCAAAACAGGTAGTAGTGGTGATGGTTGCACAACACTGTGAATTTAATTAATACCACTGAATTTTATACTTAAACATTGTTAAAATGGCAAATTTTGTTATGCATATGTATTTTACCACAATTGAAAAAGAGGTAGAGTAACAATAAAATTCCAAGGCATATTTAAAAGAAACTCTCGAATCATATCATTCTATCACCCAAAAGTCCTCCAACAGATGATCATCATTTAAAAAATAAAATCAGGGCTTCCCTGGTGGCGCAGTGGTTGGGAGTCCGCCTACCAATGCAGGGGACGCTGGTTCGTGCCGAGGTCCGGTAAGATCCCACGTGCCGCGGAGCCTATGGGCCCGTGAGCCATATCCGCTGAGCCTGCGCGTCTGGAGCCTGTGCTCCGCAACAGGAGAGGCCACAACAGTGAGAGGCCCACGTACCGCAAAAAAAACAATAAAATCAGAATTCCGCACCTAGGCTTTCAAGCCTCTATGTATTTTGGCTCTTGTCTACTTCTCCAATGTGAAGCCACAAAATGGTCTTTTACCTGTTTCCTGAACATATTAAGCTTTTATCCACATTAGGACCTTTCAGATTTTTTCTGTCAACAAAGCCTAGAGTATATTTATGCAATGCACACATGTTGGCTTTCTCTATAAATTCAATTTTCTTGCTGTTGAGAAGGGAGTTGCATAGCATCATAGTTAAAACCATCAATTCTGGAGCCAGATTATTAGGGTTTAAACCCAAGCCTCATCACATACTGGACCCATGACTTTGAAAGTTACTATGTCTCAATTTCCTCAAATGTAGAAAGAAAATAATAATAAAAATTGCCTTAAGAGATTATTATAGTATAGTGTAACATGTTATGGGTAGGACATTAGTAAATTAATGAATATAGTTACGTCCTTAAACTAATATCTGGCTCATGGCAAACGTTACTGAGTATGTTCCATTTACTATTATTATTATTCAAGAATTATCTTACCTCTTCCTCCTACTTCCTGCCCCTTCCTTACCAAGAGAAGACAGCTGATGTACTCAGCAGGCAGCAACCTTCTCAGGGGGGTAAGGCCGTATCTTTAGTTTTAAAGGACTGACCTCAACTGAGCTAAATCAGACATGGGAATCCCCTTCCTGCTTGACTGTCTTTGATCTAGAGGTAAATATGTGATCAAGTTCTGGCCAAGAATTCCAAATAGAAAGTCTCCTGGCATCTCTCCAGGAAAGACTCACATCACTAATTGAAAAAAATCATGTTGCAGGGGAAAAAAGTGCCTGTTTTTACATTGCTCTGTTCTTTTTGTCTTGAAAGGAATTATGTGAAGATGTGATTTTGGAGCTACAGCAGCCCTCTTGCATCAGCAGACTGTTAGGAGGTAATTCTCCATGTTGTTTCTATTCCTATCATAACAGCTTTTGTTTTAGATTATCTTTTTAAGGATGTTTGCGTGGTGAACAGTCTTTAAATCTAGAAATAGTATTTCCCTTGGGAAAGAGGGCATATTTGTTTTCTGACTAGGATGATAAAGATAACTCCTCCCTCCAGTGCAAAGGGTGGGCAAGTTTGCTAGCTGTCCCCTTGAAAGATTTGGGATTTCCCACCTTGGGGCTCCTCAGTGTTCCTCCTACCTGAGTGTGTGTGCAGCTCCAAAGGGGCCCTGAGAGGTTTTCAGAATAATGAGAACCAATATGAATGTGAAGCTCATGCTTCTTATTCTGTCTCTGACCCAGAAGTTTCCCGTCTTCTGCCAGCTTTTATGAAACTGTGGCAGGTTAACTACTTATTTTGCAAGCAGGGTAAAGTCTCAGATCCTTTACAGCTTCTCACAAAGACAAGTTTAAATACAAAAGCCAGCTTGCTGAAAAATACTAGAGCAAAAGATAGGAACTTCCTATTGAACCACTGTACTTAACCTGGAATACCTACCTCCAGACACATCACATGATTAAAACACACACACACACACACACAAACAAATAAAAGACTGCTATTCATATATTCATCTGATGAACACATTCTATCTAAAAATATGAAGAAAATGTATTATACTCACTCATCATTTGCTGATTTGAGTACCAAGAAGAATAGGCTGGAATACCCATTTGAAGAGATGTTCTTTTTATTTAGCCTTCTCATACCTCCTGTAAAATCTGCTATAGTTCAGGCTCAACTCTTATAAAATCTATTATAATTTTGGTTCCATGCCACAAACCGCTAGCATGGCTGCTTACAATTATGTACCATGCCAGCCCTGAGCAATCAGTAAAACTATTTTTTTAAAAAATGCTGGTTAAATACATTGGTTGTAGATATATCTAAAGAGGTTGTTTTGCCTGAGAATATTTTTGGTTTTCAAGAAGCAACCTCCTTATCTTCTCCCTACGTCCTGTGATGCTAGCCACACAGGACTTCATGGAGGTTCCACACACACCAGATGTTTGTCCACCTTTATAAATATGAAAACTCTGCTTTCTATTGCTCTGATGTTTTTATTCCACTTTGGTCTCTTGGAGAAGTTCTCTCTAATAAACTTAATGTCTTTGTTTTCTCAAATCACTCTCAGTCAGAATTCTCTGCCCTTTCTCCTATTTCCCTATGCTATTTTACACTTACCAATGTTTTCATCCATTTTGTGTCACATTGTAACTTGTATACACGCCTCTCTCCTCCATCACATTTTGTCTTGCTTTAGGATTTTTCCTGCATTATATTTTTGTAGTCCCACTCATTTTTTCATTAAACAAATACTTGTTGAGAACCTACTCTGTGCTAGCCACTGTCCTTGGCAATGGGAATATAGCTATATGAGAGTCAGGTTGAGATATTTTCTTGGCAGAACTTACATTCTAGTGAGAGAGGCAAGGTAAAAACAATAAATAAGTGGAGAAATACAATGACAAAATAAGTACAGTTTGAGATTAGTGTTATGAAGGAAAAAAAACAGCAAAATAACTGAAAAATAAAAAGTAACTGAGAAATCCAATTTGGACAGAGCAGCCAAGAAATGCTTTTCTGAGAAAGTAGCGTTTTGGTGCTGACTTGAAAGGTGAGAATGAGACAGCCATGAGAAAAGCCAGGGAAGCCCATTTTGGATGCGACACACAAAAGAGAAGACTGGGAAAGGGTGCCTGGAGACCAAGCTAGTTAGATGACAAGAAGGAGGGGAAGAATGATAGTAAAGCTTAGAGAGATGGAGAGAAGAACTGTGTGGGTTGTGCAAAGGGATTTAGAATTTGTCCCAAGAGCAACAGAAAAAAAAAAAAAATCACCGAATATTTTCCAAGAATTGATGTGATCTAACACACATTCCTGAGAAGTCACTCTGGCTTCTCTGAGGTACATTTATTCAGCACTGTTGGATGCCTGTAAACAATAGTCCAGGTCAAATAATGTGACATCTAGACTAAGGCTGAGGTATGGGATGGAGCAAAATGGATGAATTAGAGATCTAAAAGTGTTTATTAATGGATTGAATATGGTTAATGAGGGGAAAGAGGGTATTGGGAATAATCCATAGGTTTTAAAACTGAGCAAGCAGCTGAGTGATGATAAAAGAATGAAAGGAGGTAGAATTTTTGGAAGAATATCAAGAGCTCCAGTTTCAACATATTAATTTTGAGACAGTCATTTAATATCTAAAAGAAGATGTCCAAAACAGTAGATGATTATTAGAATCAGGATGGCCTTCTGAAGAGAGATCTGAATGGAAGAAACACATTTGATGTCTATAGGAGTAATACTTGTATTTAACACTATGGGTGGATAAGATTTCTTAGAAAGATATTTCAGTTTCAGAGGAAAAGATTACCAGGACAGAGATTCGAGGCAAGAAAATATCTAAATGAGGAGCATTAGATCAATTATGATCCATAAAACTTCTCCAACTGAACATGAGTTAAGAAGAAAACTTATCAAGTAACATACAAATAAATCTAGAGGTTGGATAGGCTTCAGAGTTTGTGGGGTCACCATTTCAATGATACTGACAACCCCTAGAGGGAGTTGTTATTTATGTTTACCCACTTTACAGATAACAAAACTTATTGTCATAGAAAAAAAAAAAAAAACTTGGTCAAGTTTACATAATTAGCAAATAAAGGAGCAAGGCATTAAAGTTTAGACTCATTTCTCTCATACCACTCTATCTCTCATAAACAATATATATATTTAATGTTCCTCATTATGATATTCTAAACCTATGAAATTAGGATGGTAAATCCAGTTATCCTCATTTTTTTAATCAATGAGAAATACGAGCTTCAAAAATATTTGATGATCTGTTCAGGGTCCCACTGGTAAGTGGTAGAGTCATGGCTGGAGTTCAAGTCTCAAGTCCTGCCTAAATCAGGTTGCCTGTCTAGCCATGCCCCAATTATAAAAAAAGCTTTACATTTCTCCCATTATCTTTTTTTTTTAAACATCTTTATTGGAATATAATTGCTTTACAATGGTGTGTTAGTTTCTGCTGTATAACAAAGTGAATCAGCTATATGTATACATATATCCCCATATCTCCTCCCTCTTGCGTCTCCCTCCCACCCTCCCTATCCCACCCTTCTAGGTGGTCAAAAAGCACCGAGCTGATCTCCCTGTGCTATGCAGCTGCTTCCCACTAGCTATCTATTTTATGTTTGGTAGTGTATATATGTCAATGTCACTCTCTCACTTCGTCCCAGCTTACCCTTCCCCCTCCCCATGTCCTCAAGTCCATTCTCTACGTATCTGTTTTCTTAACTGTATTATTTAAAAAACTTTGTGTGTTGGTCCTAGTTTCTCCTTTAGGCAATACTTTGCTTCCTTGACTTTTTCCTCCACCAAAAACACATCGGTGACACACACCACCTTCTCAGCATCTGTGTCAGCACAGGCTTTCAAGATCCACAAACCACTGGCATCGCTACTTACAATTTCGTGCTGAGCCAGCCCTGAGCTTCAGAAGCAGTACTCATATTATTTTTATTATAGGACACGACTCTCATTTACTAATTTAAAAGTGAAATAAAGGTGAAAAACCATAAGTATGTATTTATGTCTTATTTCTATTTTTATACATTGATACCTCTAACTTTACTGAATCTTCATATGCATGTATACCAATGACCTTGAGTTTTCTTTTTTTGCCACCTTTCCTTTTAGCCTAAATCATCTGAAAATATTCATAACCTTCTATCAGAGATTCATTAAATATCAAATAATAATAATGTAAATGAATGGTAATGAATAGCACATTTTTCATTAAATCCATCAGCTAATTCTCATTCATCTTCCAACCCAATTTCATTCAACACACACTGATATCTTGTAGGTCCTAGGCATATGGATCAGTACTTATTTCCAGGACTATTTCAATATTCTTTTTCTTTTCATACAGATAATTTGTGGAAATTAACTTCCTCAGATTTTATGTGGCAATTTCCATGTTAGAAAGTTTTATATTAAGCTTAAATCCTCTGGGTAAAGCTTATGATGTATGAATTTGAAAGTACAAAGGCACAAATAATCAGTAGTGGCAGAAAATTGTATGTACACATACAAAACACAGGTACACGTATTGCCTAAAATCATTTATACCTTGCAAGGAATATATGTGACAGTACATTTTCTCTTTTAATATTAACTGTTCTGTTTTAAAATATAATACTTCTCTACTTCAGGAAGTCAAAAAATTTGCATTACAATGAACTTTCCAGATCCATTTGCCCTTTTCATTGACATAAACATAAAATCAGAAAGAAAAAAAAACAAGATGCATGTACATACTTCTAAAGAACCTTGAGTTGTTGGTGTTGTTTTTAAAATTTTCAATACTCCCAAATTTTCCTAATTACTCCATACTTAGAAATCCTGTCACATCTTTCCTTGTCTACAAAACTGGGATTTACATGCTCCCTCCTAATACACCATCACCAGTGACAATATTGTTTTGGGTTCCCAGTGCATATTCAACTGCTGAGAAAATTAGAAATGTGTACTCGCTTAACAAGTCCTAACAAACTCATACTTCAGCTTAGTAGCGCAATAAGTTTTAAAAAAACAAAGAAACTACAAATTTCTGCAAAAGATCACAGTGAGCCAGGAGAAGAGCAGAGTGTGGCACTAATTTTCTTTTCTTCCTGAGAAAAGGACAGCCTACCACTGGCAAATGCTGAAGCCAAGTACATGTTTATTCAACTTTTTGTCCTTTCAAAACATGACCTTCAAAGTTGTCCTTTATCTGACAATTCAAATGTCCTTCTAATGAATTTCACTGGCTTTCACATAGTAAGTGTCTTATCATTATATATTTCCTTTGACAAAATTAGCAGCCACTGACTTGCCCACAGCATAGTTCCACCAGGTCTGTCCAGGTTGTGAAATCCAAAAGCATGCTCCTCGTTACGGACTTGGAGGTTCAAGCTGTGTCAATGAGGCACACCAACCCAATCCGGGCAGAGCGAATGCTGCAGCCATTCCAATTCACTGCAGTCATGTAGTCCTAGCCTCATTCTGAATTTTCTCAAGTGCTTTCACCACTTGGGTTTGGCAAATTGACAACTCAGAATAGATACAGTATTGATTTTTGTCTTCTCAGAGGTGCAGGTGGAACAGGGAAATGAAAGGAGGCTCTTGAAATTAGTAAATTGGCAGGCATCCATTCCTGGATGCATTTTTTCCTCTCTATTCATCTCACTTTGACCAGGAAAATATCTAACTGAGTGCTTTGTATGAGGTCATACACAAAGTAATTCCCTTGTTTTTTTAAAATATTTTTAGTGGACCATTAAATTCAGGAGAGCCTCAATTTCTTGTTCTAGTATTAAAATTACACTAAAACCTGACTTCTGATTAATTGAAGACATTATTTGCTACCTTAGGATTGCAGTAATATGGCATTTGTAATTATGAGCACACTCAGAATGAAAAAAGCATCATGATTAAATTCCAAAATTATATTTTCCTTGTAAAGTCATAGTAATCTGTGGCCTATATTCCTCTTAGCAAATACTCTTATCTAAGTTCTAATAGCTTTCCCTGACTCCCTAAAGATTTCTAGAAAATAATGAACTATGTATCAATTATGTGAGATTCATATCTGTTAGTACATTTAGTGTATATATATATATATATATATATATATATATATATATGTTTTTTTTTTTTTTTTTTTCTTGCTGTACGCGGGCCTCTCACTGTTGTGGCCTCTCCCGTGCGGAGTACAGGCTCCGGACGCACAGGCTCAGCGGCCATGGCTCACGGGCCCAGCCACTCCACGCCATGTGGGATCTTCCTGGACCGGGGCACGAACCCGTGTCCCCTGCATCGGCAGGCGGACTCTCAACCACTGCGCCACCAGGGAAGCCCAGTATATATTTTATAGTGTTAGAGACTGAATCATCTTTTTGTTAGTGAGCAAAATAAAGCATGGATAATGAAATAAATTTAAATCATATAGCCCTGGGTGTAAGTCCTAGCTCTACCATTATACCATCTATTTAACATGGAAAAATTACTCACAACTTTCAAACTTTATGTTTCTTGACCTCTGTATAGTGAAAATAAGAATATTGAGTTCAAAGGGTTATGTGACATCTAATATTTGTGAAAAGGCATTTCTTAAATTATTAAGTAATAAACAGATATTAACTATTATTGGTTTTTATAGGTAATCACTGTACTCTCCCAAATTTTATAGACTTCTACAATAATACATGCTGTGGATTATTAATTGATTACTAGGTGCTACTTGTTGTTATAAGTATCAATACTTGACATGTATGAACTCATTCAGTCATTACAATAAGCTCATGAGGTAGTTATAATTATCCCAATTTCACAAATGAGGAAATTGTGGCACAGAACAGTTTAAGTAACATCACACATCTAGTAAATAATGGGGCTAAGTCTCAAATCTCAGGCTACCTACATCCAGAGTCTTTGATTTAACTTAGTCATTACATTTTAATGCCTTTCCATTTTACATTTGCAAAATTACATTTCCTAAAATGAAAATTTTATTTACATTGCTTCTCTTCTATATTTTGTAAGATAAAAATAAAACAAAACCTAAGACTGAGGCCCTCTGTTACTTAGTAACTCCAAGACTCCACGAAGTATTGCAATTATAATTGGAGTTTCAACATAGAATCAGTTACTATAAGGATAAAGAAATTCATTTTTTTAAAGTATGGTTGTGATATTTGGAGTAAAAAGCATACATTCCACATAGTAAATGTTTAAAATATTTGTGTACTGATCATTAAACAATGTTCAGAGGGAGGTTTATGACGGAGAAGAAAGCACAACGTAAATCATCGACATCATTGAGGAACATCAATATGAATATTTCTCTTTTGTCACTTTTGATAAATATGTAACTCCCAGATAATGAAATGTATTTGTATATAGCTACTCTTCCATGTGTGGGCAAAGATGATTGAGTTAAGCATAAATTTACAAGGGCATAAATTTCCTTTGGGTTAATAGTGGAATGTTAATTTGTGGGCAACATAATACCTGCTCTTCCAGTTAAACTGATACATTGTGAATCAGTACTGGTTTGATGGCCTCTAACTTTCTGGTAAATTAAACTCTTCGTTCTCACACACTCAATCCTAGAATTTTCCTTGTGGAAGGACCCAGAAGTATTAGCATCCTTAACCAGTTTATGGGAATAAAGGGGTCAGAGACTATCCTGAAACCCATGTAGCCACTTCAGCTCTAAAATAGTTACCTCTAAAATAGTTACCTCATTAGTTTGTGAAAACATATAGTATCATATCATTCCACATTACTTTACTGATGGAAGAGTCTTGGCCTCAAATTCCTTTTACATTACTTTACCGTGACTTTCTTTTTTGTTGAACTTTTATTTTTGAATATTTTATCAGAATAGGGTCATGTAAAAGTAGCCATCACAAGTGGATCTTTAAAAAAAAGAAGACTATTGCTTTAAGTTTTATATGAAATAAGAAGAAAACTTCATTTTTGCAAAAGGAAACACAGAGACAAATGAATTACATATTTGTTCTAGGAAAACTGAACATAAAATGCCACTTCTTTTTTTTTTTCTTTTTTTTTGCGGTACGCGGGCCTCTCACTGTTGTGGCCTCTCCTGTTGCGGAGCACAGGCTCCGGACGCGCAGGCTCAGCGGCCATGGCTCACGGGCCCAGCCGCTCCGCGGCATGTGGGATCCTCCCGGACCGGGGCACGAACCCACGACCCTGCATCGGCAGGCGGACTCTCAACCGCTGCGCCACCGGGAAGCCCCAATTCTTATTTTCAGTAATGAAAACTGAAAACTCTGATCTATATCAATGAAATTAAATGTGTTTCCCCATTGTAAAGTTTTAATGGGCTCTAGTAAAATATTTCTGGAGAGAAATTTCACGTATATACCAAAATGAAGAAAACTATACATATTGTATTTTATGTTCCCCAAATTTCACTTTCAGGGACTTAGTCTATAGAAATAATGAGACAAGTTGCACATATATAAGTGTAAAAATAATAGCTCTTAGTCATCCAAGCACTACTCTAAGCTTTCTCTGGTACTCTCTTACTTTATCCATACCTCAACTCTATGAAGCTGATACTGTTACTATATTTTTCCATCATAAGTGACCTGAAGCTTAATAGAATCTAAGTAATTCATGGAGCATCCTGGATTAAAATTTAAGCAATGTGATTCCAAACCACTATATCATAATGGCTACAATTTTGTAATGTACATTTTTATCATCTTTGTTTAAAATATAAAAAATATTTAGAAACAAAGTTAGGTGATACGACATTGATAAAATAATGACATCCTTTTAGTATAAGTTATGTGGTTACTACAACAAATGCTGTAGTTCTATACTCTTTGACATGGGAATGTGTTTAAGGTATGTTTTCTAGTAAAGGAAAAAAAGTCAGATTTTAAAATCAATTCTATAGCAAGAATTTTAATGTCTAAGTAAAGATCTATACGCAAAAATGTGAAAAATCTACAGTTGGAAAATATCTACATAATTATATCTGGTAGAGAGATTCCTTATGGTTTTAATTTTACACTGATCTCCTTAGAAAGACTGATTTGTACAGATGCAAAATGGCCTATTGGATTAGTGCAGGAGCTCTGGAGTTGAGTGCCTGGGCGCATACATCAACTCCGTCTTTTGAGTGTTGATTACCAGCTGAAGGGTTACTCTGCTGACTTCCTTAAACCTCAGCTTCCTTTTCTGTAAAATGAAGATGTTAGTAGTATCTAGCCTAGACTTTCACTATGGATTAAATGACTATCCAAGTAAGGAATATACAACTTCTATCAGTCAATATTGGCTAGCCATTTCTTTACTATAGGGAGAAAATGATTTTATAATGTCTTTATGCTCTAATCATCCAATAATAAAAAGTATTTTTTAAAGATAAAATCAGGACTTATCATTTTGATTTTGTAAATGTTTTGCAAACCCCAATACCATCATCAAGAAATATCACCTCTTAACAATGGTGAGAGGAATCAGTATTATTCTGTATTGAGGTTTCTAAGAGCCACAGACCTCATCTCTTCTGATCATTGTTGTCAATGAGCCGGAGAAGGCAAATAATATATGGTTACCAAATTTGGATATGACATCTAGTTAAACTATAACTATTTTATTTTATTGCTGAAAGAAGAGTGAGAAGTAATTTGAAAGGCAAAATCAGCTAAAGCTAAATGATGTCATTTAATAAGGATAAATGCAAATTTCTGGATATAATTTCTAAAAATCAATAGTAAAAGTTAAAGAATAGAGGAACCTTGGCTTGAAAACAGTTCATGTGCTAAGGATCTGGGGATTTTCAGTTAATCAAAGCAAATAATATGACAAGCTAGCAGAAGCTAATTTAATCCTAGGCAGCATTAATAGAGTTATAGTGTGCTTATCATGGGAATTGATAAGCCCACTATACTCTGCACTGTCAAAATGAATTTGGAACACTATTTAATTCTGGATACTAAAACTTAGGAAAGGCAATAAAAACGAGAGACTATCATTCTTTGTTAAAGATGGGGACAGGTCTGTAATTTGATATGTATGAGAATTCTTTTTTTATTAAAGTATAGTTGATCTACAATATTATATTAGTTTCAAGTATACAACATATTGATTCAAAATTTTTATGTATTATACTTCCAGCAAACAAAAGTCCAGGGCTGGACAGCTTCACAGAGGAATTCTACCAAACATACAAGGAAGAGATAATACCTATTCTTTTCAAACTATTCCAAAAAGTTGAAGAGGAGGGAACACTCCCAAATTTATTCTACAAGGCCACCATTAACTTGATACCAAGACCAGACAAAGACACCTCAAAAAAAAAGAAAGAAAATTACAGGCTAAATATAGTTGCAAAAGTCCTCAAAAAATATTAGCAAACTGTATGAGAATTCTTGAAGAGACTATGCATGTTTAGAATGAACTTGAGTTGCAGGACACCATACTCTATTTGTTATTTTATTTTACTGGCTGTTTTTTCTCAGTCTTGTTTGTTTGCTTATCCTCATCTCACCGTCTCTAAGCATTGGAGTGCTTCAAGGCTTAGTCTTGACCTCTTTTTGGCTCTATTGACATTAACCTTTTTGATGACCTCATCCAGCTTCATGGCTTTAAAATGCCATCTTTACAATGATGACTTACAAATTTGTATCTTCAGCTTGGATTTCTTTGCTGGACTTTATGCTGCAATACCTAACTATCTTCTGGATATCTCTACTTGGAAGTCTAATAAATCTTAAACTCAATAAATCCAAAATTAAATTCTTGATTTTCTCCCCACCAAAATAATTATTCTAATTCCTCCTCTTCTAAATAAATGACTTCATCATTGCTGTTACTTAAACAAAGCATCCAGTGTCATCCTTGACAATTCTCTCTTTCTCACTTTACCTACAATTCATCAACATCTTCCATTGTGTGCACGAACTGTTCCGTTCTCACCAACTTCAAGACTACTACCTTCGTCCAAATCACCAATTCTCACCTGGATAAAAGCAACAAACTGGAGTCCTTGCTTTGGCCTTTGCTTCACTCAAGTCAATTCTTAATACAATGGTCAGAGTAGTACTTTAAAAAAAGGTCTGCTTATACATGTATGCATATACATTAATTATATGCGCACATATATAAAATTACGTATATAATTATTAAGAGCTGACCAACTAGTAAAAAAAAACATTCCCAAAGCAACAAATGCTCCTTCATTATAAATACGCAAATAGAGGCAGAATAAACATCATAAATCCTGAAGGAATTCCTTCTCTAGGTTGCTATTAAAAATGTATAGCACATTATATTCATTTATTAAATTATTTCAGGTTATGTGGAATATATTTCAGTATCCATAGGAGGAAAAATCACTCAGTCTGTCACTCAATATGATTTTCTGAGCTCCTACTATGTTCCAGACACTATAGGGTGCTGGGTTGAATCATGTCCCCTAAAAATATATGGCCGCGTCTTAACCTCTGGTACCCATGAATGTGACCTTATTTTGAAAAAGAATTTTTGGAAATGAGATCATACTGGATTAGTATGATTCCAGTGATTGATTTCCCTATAAGAAGACAGAAATTTGGACAAAAAGACATACAAGGAAAATGCCATGTGATGACAAAGGCAGAGATTGGAATAATTCATCTACAAGTCAAGGAACACCAAGGACTGCGAGTAACCACCAGAAGCTATAAGGAGATAATTAAGTGTTCTCCCCTATAGCCTTCAGAGAGGGCATGGCCCTACTGACACTTTGATTTTGGACTTCTAGCCTCCAGAAATGTAAGTCAACAAATTTATATTGCTTTATGTCACCCAGTTTGTGATAACTTGTTACAACAGCCCTAGGAAACTAATACTAGCAGGTACTAATTATAGAGTGGTAAAGTCATAGTCACTATGCTTGGCTACCAGTGGGAAAAGCCATCAAAGATGAATAATCACCAGCATGCAAACGTGTTACGAATATATACAGGGTGCTATGAGATTATTTAGCAGAGACAGCAGGAAAAACGTTCCTGAAGTGAGGCACTGGGCAAGTTCTAGCTTCCTTATTGAGCCTAGCAGTGTACTGGGTACAGAAGTCGATACTTAACGATTGCTTGAACAAAAAACAAATTACTGATTTAATGTCTGGAGTAGAAATAAGGCAAACTGAGGGCAGAATAGTATCCTAGACAGAAGGAACACCGTGTAGTCAGCAATATTTTGTTTAGCAAAGAATAAAGAAGAAAAAAATGAACTAATACAAATACAAGCACTGTAATAAATATCTCATTTCTATTTTTATTAGCTACACATTTGGATGAATGGCCAAGATTTGACATGCTTGTATGTGATAAAATCCTCACCAAAAAAGGGAAAAGGCATCTAAAACTGTGTGGTGACCACACGCTACTACCCATTCCCTCTAGTCCCCCATTTCTTCTTCCTAACAGAATCCTATTTTTGATCAACTACATAACCATATAACATATGGCTCATGAATCTAAAAAAAAAAGACTCTTTTCCTATTTCCAAGAATAGATTTTGATAAACTGACACCATTATTTTCCTTTGCAAATAACTGGTTTAGGAACCAACGCTTCAGCTAACTGGTAGACAAAGGGTCCAAAAGACTATTATCAAAGGCTGTTACATAGGACCTAATTTGGCCCAATCATACTGATATAAAGGACTCTATTTCATGAATTGTGAGAGATATATTCTGCTTTTCTGGGAAAATAAAAATCATTAGCTAAGTCATATCATTTGGCACATTTGATCATATCCTTTTCTTTGAAGCATTAATAAGGCCTCAATAAATGAAAATAGATATTATCAGAACTGAACTGAACCAGGTGACCATTGATTTTAGGAACATGAGAATTCTTGGCAATCTTGAAATGAACAATGGTGTTAGTATTTTGAGCCAAACCCTAATTGGAGTTCACACAAGAAAAAGTGGAAGGAGAAGAAATGGAAATAAAATGTATATAGATTTCTTTTGATGAGTTTTATTGTCCCCAAGTGCAGAGAAATGTGCAGTTGTGGATCAAAAGAGTCTTTTGCTGTTCTTATTGTTAATTGATAGAAGCAGTGACAGCATGTTTATATGCTGATGAAAATGTTCCTGTAGAGATGAAATGAAACTTCCTGAAACAGCTTTTGGAAGGAAGAGGACATGGATTACTCATCTCTAGAACTCCGCAGTGCCTCACTCTGGTGCTTCATAGTAGATACCTCAAAAAATATGTTGGATTCCATTTGTTGATATATAGTTGCTAGTCTATGCTCAGCATGATTAGCATTTGAATTTGAATTATAAAGAGCATTTATATTATGTCAACAGTACTATGATAGCAACTTGTTATCATGATAGGTGTCTAGTCTTTGATTAACTATTAAAGACAAAAATTATATTCCCTAGAGAACAACAGATTTTAAAGTAGCTCTTTTTAAATAGAAACTTGAAAAGATCAAACTGACGTTTTTAAAACCTCACAGGTTTCTTAGGGATCGTAAGGTATAGAAATGTTCTTTTCAGTCACTTTTTCTCCAGGAATTAAGGCTTCCCGTGGTGATCTACAGGTAGGAAAAGATTGAGTTGTAGCCACACTGTAAGTTAAATCTATTTTGTCAGATTATTAGGGTCAATGAGAGAGACCACACATGCCTATCTTCATCACTTCTTGAAGCACTGAAGACAGTTAACTTTATTGCTTTACAGTCAATACCTGAAGGAAGACAGACAGTACTAATTAGTTTTCAGAAGCCATTCTCTTCAATTCTGCAATATTTTACAGGGAATGGTAATGTATGCATAACGTTAATCTTGGATTCATTGCAATTTTACTTCATTAGCACAGTATACGGTATAAAGTTAAAAATGGAACAAGGGATTAGATTGGTCAAACACCCTAAACTTTGTAATTAAAAAGGCTCTTTTGGAGATTAACTTCAAAAACGTTTTGGTGCCAGATGATTAATACTCCTCTTAAAATGGGCTTTAAAATTATACTGTATCTGCATACTCTATTTCATAATATAAATATGAGATTAAAGGAAAAAAAATCTTAATAAATCTTGCCAAACTGTACTACTACAGCCCTAATAATGGCAATAATAAAGATAAATATAATAATATCTAAAATGTTCAGTTCCTTTACTACGAGCTAGAAACTAGGTGGTATATACAGAGTTCACATCATTTAATTCTAGTAACAAATCTGTAAGGTAGATACTATTATTCCTGATCAATTGATGGAAAAAAAAACTGAGGATAAGAAAAGTGATGTAACTTGACTAAGGTTATCCAGCTCAAATGTGGTGTAACTGGAACTCCCAAGCAATCTGCCTTTCATGATACACTGTACTCCTGTGTTGATAGGGGTGGCACAAGTTTAAAAGGATTTTCTGAAAAGGTCACTTTTGATCCTTCCCAATATAAAAGTTTCTCAAAAGGAAAAGTAAGATACCCCTAACCTATATAGTTCACATTTCCTTTCCATTTTCACGTTTTCTATATTTTTTCAGTAAGAAAAGTAAGATACCCCTAACCTATATAGTTCACATTTCCTTTCCATTTTCACGTTTTCTATATTTTTTCAGTTAGGGTAAGGGCGAAAAATTAAAACCTTCATTCCCAATAGAGCCATACCTAGTTCCAGTGCCATCCTATAAATACCTGGGTACATTGTAGGAAAATAAATCTCAATTCTCAATGCAAACAAAATAAAATAAAAGGAAAGTCATTTGAGGATCAGGAAAAAAAAAATTTAAGACTTCCTTTAACCTAAACTTTATTAATTATTGTTTGTATATTCTTAGAAATGCTATTAATGTAATGAAATGCTTGTGTTAGATTTAATTACTTTGAGTTTCTTGCTATATTCTAATTTACTGTATTTTCTTTATAGTTATGATCAGGCTGAAGTCACAAGGATGGGAACAAATCATGTCTGAATTAAAAGCTATCCACAGGAATAGTGTTTTGTCAAGGACCTAAGAAGCCTTTTCAATACCTGAAAACTCTTTAATTATAGTATTAGGAGAATTTTATATCTAGTACATGATTCCAATTTTTTGTTGTTGTTAACATGTACTTGAACATTAACTGTGGGACTCTGGAAAACATTATATATCATTTAAATATGTTAAACATATTTATATGTATGCATATGTGTGCATGCATTTGTGTGTGTGTGTGTTTGCCAAAGGACCAGTAAGTTTGACTAGGATGATTACAAAATTCTCTGAAGATCGGGATAGCAATCAAGTATTACTTACGCCAACTTATTTTATTGATTGATAACGGCCTTCTGATTTGGGTGCAATTCTAAGAGGGACAGTAAGGTGAGACCATCTCTGATAGTAAAGAAAGCCCTCCATGGTGAGGTGAGGGGAGGGAACATAGTAGCACATATTAATAAGCATAACGTTGGTATTCTTTTAGACTTCCACACAAAACCTTGCCGATACGTCAATGTGCTTTTCATCATATACCTGAATAAAACCTATGATATAAAGTATATATGGAATCCATTTCTGCAATAACAACAATGCAAGGAAAGCAGCAGTCTCTTAATATACATATATATTTTTTTAATATGGCAATCGACATTAGAAAACTTTAGACTTGTAAAATCACATCTTTCTGCACTCCCTTCTAATTATATACTAAAATCACATACTTCAAGGAAGAATTCAAAACATACTTTAGATTAATTTTCTTATATATAGCTCACATCTCAGAACTATTAAATCTAAAAGCATGTTGAAAAACATTGAGTGCATGTATTACCCTGTGAATGGTTGCTAAGATTTGCATTTGATTATGCTAAAATGGATGTTATGGCTACTTTTGCACACTCACTGCACAATTTCATTTTTAAGAAACGTTTTAATGTATCCACATGCCCTAAAGCTAAGGCAAGGGAAAAGGGAATAAGTAGATGAAACATAGTTTAAGTATTTTATTTTAAAATTTCCCTCTGCATTAAAACTAATATATTGCTTGAGAAATTACTAAACAGCAAGTCTTTCATTCTTTTAAACTCAATTTTAATCCATACAAAATATTTAACAGCAATTCTGTTGTATTTTGAATTTCTTACCAGTTAGGTAAGTGAAGTAGTGTAGGTAAATTGCTCATCATAATTAGTTTTGAGCTCAATTCAAAGAAACAAATTAAACCAGAGAACACGTACATGATTTTAAGAAGTGCCAAGTCTTTCACTGCTGTAACATATCTCACTCTTTACTTATGATTATTCAGTCTTATTATTATGGAGTATTTAATGAGTTCTCAGAACAAAATATAATTTCCCCTTTTAATAAAAATGGAATTATTAAACAGAGTAGTACAATTAAATTGTCATTATTTCCAATAACACTGATTTCAGCTGTCAGTGGGTTCCTTGTACTCTTTTTCTAATGACGAATTCTCCTTTCTATAGAGAATATGCATGTGCATATGCCCTAAATAGCAAAATCTCTAAATTTATATCGTTGCAAACTATGCTGGTTTCTCTTTCAGGGGCTCTATTCTTCTCTTAAATTAGGCAGTTAAAATATCGTAAGTCTTAGATATTAAAACTAAAACATAGCATAGAAGATTAAAAAACACAATTTAATTAGAGGTAAGAATAAACTTTATTTTGCTATCCATAGTTCTTTTTTCAAGTATTGTACACTGTGTTCACTATTAATGTTTCCATACGAACTATGTTTATTTAAATATTTCTTTTATACAAAGGTTTGCACACTCAGAAAATATACTATATAGACATTCACTTATATCATAGGATTAAGTGGACAAGGTAATGCACAACATAGCTCTGAAAAATCTTTTGCCTTCTGGAAAGAGAAAGACTCCTGAATAAATGCAGAACTGCACCATTTCAAAGAGATGGCTTTGTAGCATGTTCAGAATGTGTTATTTTTTAAGTGGAGATTTAGTAAAACCACTAAGGAATTCTCATACGTAATTCTTTTGAATGCACAAGATCTTGTAAAATCAAAGCATATTACGATGTTTGTGTTTATCTTATATATCAAGGGCTTACGTTCAGGCCTTTATTTATTTTTCCTATCATTTTGCCAAAAATTCTTACATGTTACCATGAGTAAAAATGGATCAAAATTATATTTTGAATTCCTCCTCTAAATACATGGTTTTACTAGGCAATAACTGAGAATAGAGTAAGAGGAGATGTGACCTTACCTCTGTGTAATTTTTGCTAAATCCAGTTGCATAACAAAGTTCATAAGCATGGCTAACAGGAGAAATCACAATTTTAATAGAAGAAAAAATATCTTTCATTTAACTATGTTTTTGGCACAATTCAATTTTTTATTAAAACTATTAAACAGCTTATCCAGTTTTTGTGGTATATTGCAAGTAAATATACCATTGCTTTCATGCTCCGGTCTTAGTCTTTGCACCTAGTAAGCATTTAACAAGTATTAAATTAAGACTTAAGAAATATGTATCCATGTACACACTGCTATATTTAAAATGGATAACCAACAAGGACCTACTGTATAGAACAGGGAACTCTGCTCAATGTTACGTGGCAGCCTGGATGGGAAGAGAGTTTGGGGGAGAATGGATACATGTATATGTATGGTTGAGTCGCTTTGCTGTGCATCTGAAACTAACACGACATTGTTAGTCGGCTATACACCAATATAAAATTAAAAGTTTTTAAAAAAAGATATACTACTAAGTTGAAAAAGTTAAGCATAAAAAAAGAAATATGCATTATTTTATACTATGCAGTTAAGTCATATGTAATATAATATATAATTATATTAAGAAATATAAATTATCATACTTAATTATACCTCACCACCAATATTGATAACTGAATATTTGTTACAAAACCTACTTTCATTCAAATTCAACCTTTGCCTCTAAAGGAAGATGCTGCCTGGACCCTTCAAGTCAGTTTGTCAT
Organism: Tursiops truncatus; assembly: GCF_011762595.2. Classification (NCBI taxonomy): domain Eukaryota; kingdom Metazoa; phylum Chordata; class Mammalia; order Artiodactyla; family Delphinidae; genus Tursiops; species Tursiops truncatus. The sequence goes on along the minus strand of NC_047034.1, from coordinate 11,112,184 downwards.
AAATGGCTCTTACATAAACTTTATTCAGTTGTGAGAAATTCCTCTCTAGAAACACTGAAGAGTCGATTGACTCTCTTTGGGTTATTGGTAATAATGAAAGGAATATCATCTGTTTTCTTTCCTAATGCTTTTTCAAAGCCACAGGATATCTCTTGTAAAATCTTTACAGATTCTCTTTCATTACAATACAGGAGAAATGGTAAAAATAAGAGGGCATTTGGAGTGCTCCTAATGTACCAGGTAAGATTCAGGGTTCTTAATATTCATATCATCATCCTCCTAACTAACTTAGGAGGCAAGTAATATCACTGCCGTTTTATAGAGGAAGAACCCAGAAGATGATACATTTAAATGAACTGCTCAATGCACAAAGCTAGTAAATGAGCAATGCTAGGTTTGAAACTTACAGTCAACCTTACATCTAAAGAAAGTAATGTCTCCACCGAGTAATCATTACCAGCTTTAACTATTTTTAAATTAAATAGTAATATTTTAACTAAAAAGTTATACAATTTACAATACTATGTATACTGCACAAAGCAAAACATTGTCACCTTCAACCACAGTGGCCAAGGATGTAGCTCCTGGCATAGTTCCTTATCCTATTCCATTTATCAAACGTGGACACCAGTTTAGGTTTGAATACCTCCTTCTTACTAAGTCTTCAAAGACTATGTGTCTACTTATTTACTGAAAAATACTGACCTTACCAGTCAATTACAGAAACTCTCGAACTAAATCTAATGTATTTATCTAGATGAGTTCCATTCTTTTTTAGGTTACAATTTCAAAACTACTAGAATATAACTTTTAGAACGCTTAAAGAAGAGTGGCAAACACAGGAGTAGATAAATATATGTGTGTGTGTGTGTGTGTGTGTGTGTGTATATATATATATACACACACGTACATACATACACCTTTGACCCTTGAACAACGTGGGTTTGAACTGAGTGGGTCCACTTACATATGAATTTTCTTTAATAGTAGATATTACAGTACTACACCATCCCAGGTTAGTTGAAACTATGGATGCAGAACCTCAGATATGGAGGAACCACGTATTATATATGGAGGGCCAACTGTAAGTTTTACACAGATTTCTAACTGTGTAGAGAGTTTCAGTGCCCCTAACCTCCATGTTCAAGGATCAACTGTATATTTGTTATATAAACATAAGAGTGTGTGTGTGTGTGTGTGTGTGTGTGTGTGTGTAGAGAGACAGAGAGAGAGAGAGACTAATTAATGTCTACATTAATTTCTAACTGAGCATGTGTTCTTAAATGCCCCATCTGCCAAGCTGGATATGGGGAGGGGGTATGAGTAGGAAGAAAGATAACAACTAAAATGGTGTAGTCAGATAAACACAGTCATTTAATATTTAAACATTAATATTTAAACATTTCCCTTTAGGTGTATGTCCTGACTCTGTAGGCATAAAGCTTTCACTTTCCCTTTCTTAAACCCTCTTCGAGACAAAGGAGATGTGTGACTTTCTTAACCACGGGGAGAGAGAGGATGGACATGGGTCCAATATGTTGAGGCTGTTGTCTTTGCCACTATGGACTGAAGTTCAGTTGGTCTTGTGACTTTTCATTGGAGAATGTGGTCCTTAACCTTCTACCTCTAGACTCAATGCTTAGACCCATTTTTGCCTTTTCATTTTCTGAGCTTCTGCCAGTATACTTCTCATCCTTCTGCAGCCCCTTAGTATAACAAGTAGGTACTTACGGCTCCTTGTATACCACTTGCAAGCCATGGAGAACCAAGAACCATGCCCCAGTTTCATCTGCCTAAGCATATTCTACTATCACCAGGCCACCCACATCATGTTGAAATTGTTCATGTATAGTGTTCTTTGACAGGCTTGCAGCCTCCCCCAATAACTAGTGAAGTACATCACTGTGGTTGCTGGTCTCAAAATTTCCATAACTATCTCGATATTTCTAGCCCTATCTCTCCCCACCCACTCATACATTTGGACTCAGTCATTTGACTTATTTTACCCACTTCACCCTTAATTATCCTCCACTTCCTAGGTTGGAAACAATAAGTCTTGGACTTTTTGCTTCCCTCATGCCATATCCCAATTCTTTCTTCACTGAGAATACAGTGAAACTCTCTGATTTAATTATAATCTAAATTTGGTACTCCCTGAGTCAGCAAGTTTGGAACAGAAATGAATACCCTTTTGGAGTTTAAATATAGGGATTGAATTAAGGCTATAATTAATTATCCTTGTGAATAATTTAATTAAGTGAATTTAATTATTAAAATTCTCTCTAATATACTAAGAAAACTATCTCATGAAAAAGAAGAGGTAAATAATATTTTAATATTTAAATAATAATACATAAATAATTGACTATATTTTCTGAATTGGTATCTTTATGTATGAGATGATTTCTACAATCTTTATCCAAGAAAAGAAAATGAATATATGAATCTGTCATATTTTGCTGAAATGATACTACACTATTGGATTAATATCCTGTTCAGTGTGGATTTTGTTTTTATGAAATAAATTTACCTGGAACATATTTTTTAAGCTATAAAAAACAGAAGTTGAGTTAATTTTGAAATATCCCAATCAATCAAACTGTAGTTTTTAAAATATCACATAAATTCAAAACAACTCAAAAGTCAAGTGTTTTTTCTCTGTGATACACAATACAGTTTTAGAATACAGACAAATTTCTTATAATTAATATTCCACTTAAGTTAACATTAACATTAGTTCATGTCCTTGAGTGCAGAGAGGCTGTGTAATTCCTTTAGAGATGAAGAGGATGAAGATTCATATGTATGTTTATAAAGGTGATAAACTATTAGTTTTAAAACCTTCATTGATTATCCACATCTGATTAATAGGGGGTAGATAGTTTAAGTACACTCTACTTTGAACATCTGAATTAATAGAAGTGGTAACACAAAGTTAAGGATGGCAGAAAAGATAACCTAATTTTACAGGAAGTTTTCTCCTTACAGGTGACTATATCTCATATATTAAATATGATGCTGAAAAAATTATAAATGCACATTCTGCAAATCTGGATCAAATGAACCTAGAGAGTCTAGTTTCTAGCTTATTGCATTGAATGTCATCCGTGAAACACTCTATGCTAGGCATATAATGTTTCACTTTTCATATTGATGCAGTACTTTGGGCTAAAAATGAGACAAAATCCATTCAGTGTAAGTATTTCTCTAAGTATTCCTCACTGAACATCTGCACCAGAATGCCCTGAAGTACTTAATAAAAATCCACATTTCCAGGTTGTGGACGAGGCCTGCAAAATCAGACTCCACAGGGTCCAGGAATCTTCATTATCATAAACACAAGCAAGTCATATGCAAACTGGAGTTTGAGAATTTCTTTCTCATATAAACTTTCTTTCTATTGTAGTACAGTTGATTTACAATATTGTGTTAGTTTCAGGTACACAGCACAGTGATTCAGTTACACGTATATAACTGAATATATATATTCTTTTTCAGATTCTTTTCCCTTATAGATTATTACGAACTATTGGGTATGGTTCCCTGTGCTATACAGTAGGTCCTTGTTGTTTGTCTTTTTTATATATAGTAGTTTCTATCTGCTAATCCCAAAGTCCTAATTTATCCCTTTCCCCTTTAGTAACCATAGGTTTGTTTTCTATGTCTGTGGGTCTATTTTTGTTTTGTAAATAAGTTCATTTGTATCTCATATAAACATTTTTACATGAGAGAATTAACTTAGTGGTTGGTTCATCATTTCCTTGAGTTAAGGATGTAACTCTTTTGGTTTACAAGGATTTAACTTTTTTGATATATATTTTATATATATATATATATATATATATATATGTATGTATGTATGGGGGGAGAGAGAGCTATACAATTTATGTTAACAGAGAGGCTACCTAAGCAGCATAGTTTTATTTAAAAGAGCATTTCCTCCATTAATTTCCTGACATATAATTAAGTACAAATAGAAAAACAGTTCACATTTATTGAGCACCTACTACAGGCTAAGTACAGTGTTTTATGTTTATATTTCATTTTAATTTCACAACAGTTATGAGGTAGGTATTATTTATATTGTAATAGGTGAGGAAATTAGGATGATCACATAAATAGAATGCTGTCTCCTTCCTGGTGTGCCCTTGCTGCCAAAGCCTCCCCCGTTCTCACTTAGCTAAAAATGCAGCTGCTTCAAAACTAAGTTCTCCTAAGAAGGCTTCACGATCCACCTGTGCCCAGTGCTTCTCCTCAGGTATGTCTCTTATAAAGAGTAGTCATACGCCATCACTGGGCGGGTTGCAGTGTTAATTAATGTCTGCTTTTATGTCTGTTCCCTCCAGCGACTATGAGTTGTTTGTGGATAGGAATTTGTCTTAATTTATCTTGTTGATGCCTTTTGAGCCGAACAGAGGGGACACTTCATCTATAAGCTAAATTCTGAAACATTCTTAAGACATACTAGATATATGTGAATCAAGATGACTCACTTAAAATTTTTAATTAAATACACACACTTACATGAAAAACAAATATCCATTCCTCCAAACAAGCAAACAATAAACAAAAAGCACCAGTAGTGCCCTTAGAAAACAAAGATAGAGAGTAGTTCCAAAAACTTCTGACAGTTTTTTTTTTTTCCTTTGAGTTACTAAAGTCCCAGACTAAAAATAGAAAATCTTCCCAGGGGAGCTAATTTGCGACCCTATGTGTCTCTTCATCAAGTTACAATGACTTCAAGCTAAAAATGAAAGTAACACTACTTGAGTATGAAATTGAAGTGTATCTTTATAAAGTATAGTAAATAGTTTTCATTTAGAATTTCCCAGGGGTTTTATAGATAGAAAAATTTAAATAGGTATGTAGTACTCTGCTGTTCATAACCAATCTCTGGGTATGTATAGGTACAAGTGAAACAGAAAAAGAAGCACATGTCACATGGTATTTCCCTATGTTGAGTATCATGTACTGAAACTAGCATAGAGACTGTCTTCCACCAAGGTATAAGATAATTAAAGACCTTCTGACTGTAAAAAACAAAAAACAAAACAAAAACAAAAAATTCCCCTCCTGAACTATCTAATCTGAAATTCACAATATTAGGTTCTCTGGAATCAAGAACAAAAGTCACAATTACGTCATCCATTTTTAGCACCGTAAAGCATGTCTGAAGTTGTCTATATTCAGCTGCTCCCTGTCTTACAGATGAATATATTGAGTCTCTAATTTTTTTAAGTATAGAACATTGATACATGCATCCTAATGGCTTAATGATCAGAGTGGTCTGATCACTTTCAATTCGTTGCTCCTTATACCACATCACTCTTTTTCTCTCCATCCTTCTTCACTCTCTAGTCATTGACTCAGATAACAAGCATTTATTGACTTCCCAGCTCTGTTGACATCTAAATCCTGAAAGACTGAGATGTATAATAAAACTGAGTGAAGACATCTCAAATCCATGGAAGGGTTTGGCTAAAAACATCTAGTATGGCATAGAAGAGAGAACTCAAAAGAATATTTTGTCATTCTGAATTTATAAAAGACCTCCAATTTATTAGGTATTGGCAATTTCCAGAATTTCAGATCTGAAAAGAATATTAAAGATTATCACAGAGACTGAATAATTATAACTCACATAGGTTAATTAGACATGTAAATAAGTCACATAATTTAATTTTGAAAGAACACAGAACAACCTCAAAATACCACCACCCATCTTCAAAAACTCTTAGAACCAATAAATGAATTTGGTAAAGTTGCAGGATTCAAAATCAATATACAAAAATCTATTGCATTTCTATGTATTAATAACAAACTATCAGAAAAGAAATAACAAACTATAAATTAATAACAAACCAGAAGAAAACAATCCCATTTACAATTGCATCACAAAGAATAAAATACCTAGGGATAAATTTAACCAAGGAGGTGAAAGACCTGTACACTGAAAACTATAAGATATTGATGAAAGAAACGAAGAAGACACAAAATAATTGGAAAGATATTCCATGCTCATGTATTGTATCCCATGCTACCCAAAACAATCTACAGATTCAACACAATCACTATCAAAATTCCAATGGAATTCTTCACAGAAATAGAATAAATAATCTTAAAATTTGGGGGGGGACACAAAAGACCCCAAATAGCCAAAGTAATCTTGAGAAAAAAGAACAAAGCTGGAGACATCACACACCCTGATTTCAAACTATATTACAAAGTTATACTAATCAAAACAGTATGATAAAAACAGACACATAGATCAATGGAACAGAAGAGAGAGCTCAGAAATAAACCTATCCAAATATAGTCCATTAATTTAAGACAAAGGAGTCAATATACAATGGGAAAGGACAATCTCTGCAACAAACAGTGCTGGGAAAACTGGACAGCCACAGGCAAAAGAATGAAACTGGACCACTATCTTACACAATACGTAAAAATTAACTCAAAAGAGATTAAAGACATAATGTAAGACCTGAAATCATAAAACTCCTAGAAGAAAACATAGGCAGTAATTTCCTTGACATTGGTCTTGGAGAGGCTTTTGGATTTGACACAAAAAGCAAAGGCAACAAAAGTAAAAATAAGTAAGTGGAACTACAGTAAACTACACCTGCACAGCAAAGAAAACTATCAGTAAAATGAAAAGGAAACTTATGGAATGGGAGAAAATATTTGCAAATCATATATCTGATAAGAGGCTAAAATACAAAATATATAAGGAACTCATACAACCCAATAACAAACAAACAAACAAAAAATCCAGTTAAAAAATGGGTAGAGGATCTGAATAGACAGTTTTTCCAAAGAAGACACACAGATGACCAACAGGTATATGAAAAGATGCTCAATATCACTAATCATCAGGGAAATGTGAATCAAAACCACAATGAGATATATCACCTTATACCAGTTAGAATGACTAATCAAAAAGACAGGAAATAACAAATGAGTGAGGCAGTGGAGAAAAGGGAACCCTTGTGCACTGTTGGCAGGACTATAAATTGGTGCAAACAATATGGAAAACAGTATGAGGTTTCTCAAATAAATAAAAATAGAACTAACTAATGATCCAGCAATTTCACTTCTGAGCATTTATCGGAAGAAAATGAAAATACTAACTTAAAAGTTATATGCACCTCCATGTTCATGCAGAACTATTTACAATAGCCAAGACATGGAAACAACCTAAGTGTCCATGATGGATGAATGGATAAAAAAATCTTGCCATTGTAAATAGTGCTGCAATGAACATTGAGGTGCATGTATCTTTTCAAATTATGGTTTTTCTGGGTATATGCCAGGAGTGGGATTGCTGGGTCATATGGTAGTTCTATTTTTAATTTTTTAAGGAACCTCCATACTGTTCTCCATAGTGGCTGTATCAATTTACATTCCCACCAACAACAATTTACATTCCCACCAACAACAATTTACATGTCCCCCACAGGAGAACAATACTGTTCTCCATAGTGGGTGTATCAATTTACATTCCCACCAACAACACAGGAGCGTTCCCTTTTCTCCACACCCTCTCCAGCATTTATTGTTTGTATATGGAAGCAACCTAAATGTCCAACAACAGAAGAATGGATAAGGAATATGTGGTACATATATACAATGGAATATTACTCAGCCATAAAAAGAACAAAATAATGCCATTCACAGCAACATGGATGGACCTAGAGACACTCATACTGAGTGAAGTAAGTCACACACAGAAAGACAAATATCATATGATATCGCTTATATGTGGAATCTAAAAAAAGTATATAAATGAACTTATTTACAAAACAGAAGTATAGTCACGGATGTAGACGACAAACTTATGGTTACCAGGAAGTAAAGGCAGGGAGGGATAAATTGGGAGATTGGGATTGACATGTACACACTACTGTATGTAAAATAGCTAACTAATAAGAACCTGCTGTATAGCGCAAGGAACTCTATTCGATACTCTGTAATGGCCTTTATGGGAAAAGAAACTAAAAAAAAAAAAGAATGGATATATGTGTACGTATAAATGATTTACTTTGCTGTACACCTGAAACTAATACAACATTGTAAATCAACTATACTCCAATAAACCCTTCTTAAAAATAAAAAAATAAATACACCACTAAAATAAAGTTATGTTTAAAAAAAATCTTGCCATTTGGAGCAACATAGGTGGAGCAACATAGGTGGAACTTGAGGGCATTATGCTAAACACAATAAGTCAGACAAAGAAAAATACTGTATAATTTCACTTACATGTAGAATCTGAAAACAAAAAACAAACAAATAGAAAAACAAGATAGATAAACAGAACAGATTGGTGGTTGCCAGGGGTTGGGGGGGGCGGGTAGAGAGGGTGGGTGAAATGGGTGAAGGGAGTCAAAAGGTACAAACTTCCAGTTATAAAATAAATAAATGCTGAGGACGTAATGTACAGCATCGTGACTATAGTTAATAATACTGCATTGCACATTTGAATGTTGCCAAGAGAGTAGATCTTTAAAGTTCTCATCATAAGGAAAAATAATTTGTAACTATGTATGGCGATGGATGTTAACTAGATTTATTGTGGTAATCATTTTACAATATATATAAAAATTAATTCATTACATTGTACACCTATAACTAATATTATATGTCCATTATACCTCAACTTAAAAATAGGAATATAGATAAGTCATATAATTCAATTTTGAAAGAACATAGGACAACCTCAAAATATTTTAGGTTTTCAAAAATGGTTGGGAGTTAGGCAAAATCAATTCTTCTGATTAGTAAATTTTTTAAAAATGTTAATAAGTACTCTGCATTAAACAACAACTGTGAACAAAAGAGAGAGTTTAACCCAGTGAAAATTCTAGATTTTTAAAAAACTCCCCAATACATCTAGTGAAAGGGTTATTTTATCAGTCACTTAGATGTGATGGGTCACTACTCTTTTCTTCATTTTTTATGCATCACTTTGTGTGAAAATACACCTTGGTCAGTATTTGAAAGCAATAGTAGTATTTGCCAGTGCCATCAACTTCCTTCTGCCTTCATAACAGAACACTGATCTTGTTCAATTTTCATCCCATTTGGTGCAGCCCATATGACTCAGAAAAGCAGATCTTAACCATAGCTCTATAAATTACTCCTGATTTGTATAAACCAGTCAAGGTAACCCTAACGTCCTTGCCAGTAACATTGCTGCAGGAACACCAGCTTAAGCCAAGCTGATCATGCAATCCCCTAGCAAATATTATTTGCTCATAATTAGGTGCGTGATCCATGTTGGTCCCATTAGGTCTTACAAAAGACCTTATATTTCATGATTCAGGGAAAGTTTTCATTCTCTTTTGCTGAATGTGAACAAGGAAGCTTTCTGTCTCAGATGTTGCCTTCACTCATATCATGGCCCTGAGGGAAGCCTGCGTGAGGACAAATCCAGCAGGTGTTGGTGGAGCACGGAGCAGAGAAACACAAGGGAAAAAACAGCCCAGCCAACCTGGGGCTCAATTGTGTCTTGGAGTGTGTCCAACCTTCAGACTGTTTAATGTGTCTTTTTGTTTAAGCCAGTTTTTGTGAGCGTGGTGCATGGGTTTGGAAGATCAGCATCACTGGGCAGATGGATACAAGTGTAAATTCTAGGCCCCATCCTAGACCAAGTAAATCAGATACTTGGAGTGTTGCCTATGGATGTGCTTGGGCTGAATGAGGTCTCTGTGACATTCTCAGGTGCACCAAAGTTTGAGAGGCATTAATGTGAACTACTTTTGAGTCAAGATTTCTATTACTTATAGTCAAATGTACCCAGAGAAATAAAGAAAACCAAGCATTTCTATCAAACCAAGTGTGCCACTTACACATACAGAGTTGCCAAAATAATACTATATTTTTAAAATAAAATTTAACTTTTATAAATATTCATTAAATCTAATGCAAACCTCTTTAAAATTGCAATTTGAAGTTATATTATTCATACCAATTTTAATTCATAGAAATTCATTTTCTTCACTGAACAAAAAGAAATATAATATATATATACGTGTGTATATATATATTATCTACTATTTTATATATGTGTATATATATACACACACACATATATATATATATGTATGTATGTATCTGCCCCTATTACTTAACACAGAGCTCCTAAAATCCTTGTAATCTCCTGAGTGATAGGGGTGCTAAGAGTATTTTTTTGTTCTAATGTTGGGGTGGCCAAAAAGTTCGTTCAGGTTTTCCCGTGCGATCTTAACAGAAAAACCCAAACGAACTTTTTGGCCAACCCAATATTTGGTCTTTGACTCCAATTCCTGACACAGAGCTCCTAAATCCCTTGGAATTTCCTGAGTGATAGGAGCATCTCTTGACCTAATGAAGTAACTGGGTGTGTTCCTGGATGGGGCTGGTCAGAAAGATCAAGCCATGATTAGAAACTTGTAACTTTTAGCCCCATCCCTATCCTCCAGGAAGGGGAGATAATAATTAATCAAGGCTACATGATGAAGCTGCCATAAAAATCCATAAACTAGGAGGTTCAGAGAGCTTCTGTGTTGGTGAACATACCCGTATGCGTGGAGGATGTGCACCCTGACTCCACAAGGACAGAAACTCCTGGGCTTGGGACCCTTCTAGACTTTGCCCTGTTCTGGCTATTTATCTGTATTCTTTACCACATCCTTTATAATAACCTGCTAAACGTAAGTAACTATTTCCCTGAGTTCTGAGGACCATTATAGCAAGGTATCCAACCTGAGGAAGCAACTGTAGGAATCCCCATTTTCAGCCACTTTTACCCAAGTGTGGGTAACCTGGGGATCACTACCTGTGACTGGCATCCAAAATGGGACAGTCTTGTGGGACTGAGCCTTCAACCTATGGGGTCTGCACTAACCCCAGGTAGTTAGTGTCATAATGGAATTGCAGGACCCCAGTTGGTGCCTGGGAAAGTTAGAGAATTGGTTGGTATGGGGAAAAAACCTACATATTTGGTGTCACAAGTGTTGTGGTGTGAGCAAAGAGGACCAACAGCCTACTTTTAGTAGGCAGTTTTATTACTAGTCTAATATGCACCATTTAAATCTAGTAGTTAGTACAAAATCATCCTTAGAAGAATAACAGTTTTGAGAATAAATCCACATGAAACATCCTTAAATGGAAACTGACATCATGTCATGTAGGTATGTATATTTGTATGTATGACAGTTAAAGCTTCATTTTTATGGTATACTCTTATTCCTCAAAAGGGAGTTTCACTTAAAGAAACTGAAGTAATACATTTCTGTATTTAAAAAATTACATAGTTGATTATAATTTCATTTGTGAAATTATAGGCCATTTAAAATTATATAAATATATACGGACTTCCCTGGTGGCGCAGTGGTTGAGAGTCCGCCTGCCGATGCAGGGGACACGGGTTCGTGCCCCGGTCCGGGAAGATCCCACGTGCCGCGGAACGGCTGTGCCCGTGAGCCATGGCCGCTGAGCCTGCGCGTCTGGAGCCTGTGCTCCGCAACGGGAGAGGCCACAACAGTAAGAGGCCCGCGTACCGCAAAAAAAAAAAAAAAAAAAAAAATATATATATATATATATAATATAAATATATGAAACTAATATATTCATATATTCTTCAACTGGAAGACTTTTAGACACATGAGCATTCAAATGTTAATGGTCTATAATAGCTCCTTCTTATTGTAAATTAAAATTAGTTACATCATCTTTATACTTAACAGCAACTATCAATTTTAGAAATCCAATTTACTTTACAAAAAATCTTTTTAAACTCTATGTTAAAATATCTTTGAAGGTGTCTCCACAGGAGAATGCTTTGCCATTAAAATCACCCAGTCTATTCACAGAACAGATGAAAAAGTCCTAAGTTTACATACTGATGCTGAACTCATTAGAAAATTAGAATCAAGCTTTATACTCATCAGAACATATTTAGAATTTAATGCTTAAATTTGACTATTCTATATAAAAAACAAGCTAAATGATAAAATTTGAAACCTCTACTAAAAATAAAAAAGGCACGATACACAAAAGTGATACACTGAACTTTTCTGCCATGACTCCTTTAAAAGTGTGCTTACATTTAATTGCTTTAAAATATTAGATTTTTTATTATTAAAATTATTTTCCATAATGTTCTGAAAACATAATTTTCTGAACTAACAAACTATACATTTAAGTTATTAAAAACATTCAGTGGGGCTTCCCTGGTGGCGCAGTGGTTGAGAGTCCGCCGGCCGATGCAGGGGACACGGGTTCGTGCCCCGGTCCGGGAAGATCCCACATGCCGCGGAGCGGCTGTGCCCGTGAGCCATGGCCGCTGAGCCTGCGCGTCCGGAGCCTGTTGCTCCGCAACGGGAGAGGCCACAACAGTGAGAGGCCCACGTACCGCAAAAAAAATTAAAAAAAATAAACAAAACACATTCAGTGTTGAATTGGTCTAGGGAAATATGAGCATGAAGAAGTGAATAGCCTATAATCTAACTTGATATGTGTCAAATTGTGATACTCTGGCTAAATAGGAAAGATTTATTAGATTTATATTCAGTTAACCCATTAAGTTCTGCTGAGTGAATCACTTGAATTCAAAAGGCAAAATCTTAGCAGCTGCATTTCCCAGGTCTGGTTCCAATTTTTCTAACAAGGTGAAAACAGAATGAATGCAATCAAAATCCCTGATAAAACCGTGCATGGAGAGAAGAGATGCCAACATCACGTTAGGTTAGATCAAATACAGACGGAGGAGCCAAATGATCTCATTCTATCTTCACTGCCTAGCAGAGAACAAGGCTTGTAGGGACTTCCACTGAATATCACCCGAGTACATGATTTAATGATTGCATGACGAACAAATCAACATGTTAATGAATCGGAATATGAATAAGAAATGTACTTTCTAAAGGAAACTGAGAACTAAAGGGCGATTCTGTAAGTAAACTAAAAAGTATTGAGCTTCCTCCACATTTTGGAGCTAATCTAATTCTCTTCAATGTAAACCTTTTATCACTGCATGTACTGATTTTGAATCAATGTTTCCATCTCCATATGTAATTTGATAAATATGTCCATACCAAAGTGAAAATTGAGTGGAGAAGTCCTTGGTTCAGAGAGCAATGTGTATTTTAAGCAGAGCTTCTTAAGAGAATGCATGAAAGGGATGTGAATTCATTTGGAATCTACAATATGCCAGTGAACTTACCTCATCTCATTTAATCCTCCAAAAAGCCCTAAGAGATAGTGATAATTACTCCATGTAATTTTACAAATGGCCAAATCTGCTCAGAAAAAAAGAGTATACAAATTATAATTGAACCCTTAACTCTCACCTCATAATCCACTCTTGAAATCAAATTACTGGTTATTCTGCAGTCTCTCTATGGATTTTTTATTTGCAAATAATAATTTTAATGGATAAAATTTCAGTCCATAGCATACTAAAATTAGTAGCAGTATTATGCGATAGAACAATCTGACATATTTTGAAAGTTACTACTGAAGGAAGGAAAACGAATCCACTAAAGAAGTACTATAGTCCAGGGCTGAAATTCAATAAAAAGATATATTTTACTTTCAGAAGAATTTTGTTAGATGGAAAAATGGAACCATGCTAAAAAGATGTTTGTTTTTTCTTAATAAAGTTACAGATGCTCACAACTTCATAGAGCATGTTGTTACTTAATATATTTACTTCTTTTGATTAGAGAAGAATGACAATTACTAAAAATGTTTTGATATTTGCATAGCAACAAAGGCAGAATATCGTTAGCCAATGAAGAAAACATAATCTTTAGCAAAAAACAAGTTCATAATGTTACCTTAAATTTATAAAGCACTTTATAGTTTTCAAGTCTCTTTCATACATGTTATATCATGTAGCCCTTCAAAAGCCCTGTGAGACTGCAAGGAAAGATAAATTATTAACCCAATTTTATTGGTGAGATAATTAAGGCTCAGAAAGACTACATAATAATGCACATAGTTTTTACGGTGCCATTTATATATTATTAGAGTCAAGTTTCTTTCTAGATTTTCTGGTGTCTCTCAACACAATGACTTTACTATTTGGGATAAAGTTTTACAAATGTTTTCCCAGTTTTCAAAATGTTTTTAACCTAAAAATTAGAACTGAATGACTGCCATGAAATAACAACCATAAAGACCCATAAAGGCTTTCAAAAATCGTACACAGAAATTAGTTAGTATATTTCTAATGCAGAAAACCAAATATGTAAACAAATGAACCAAAAAGAGAGCAACTGTTCTTCACTTTATCAAAGTAGTTAAAAAGGACATCCATGCACTGCATCAACAGTTCCTGAATTTTAGGATTAATAATACCTCATTTTCTTAGTTTGTAGTAATAAAAAATATTTTCAAAGAATCAGTGACATGTCACATCATTTTTAGCATGAATAGTGATGAGCAGGTTTGAGCTCTAATGATGCTGCACGATCACAGAGAATGCAGCTTGGAGGCTTACCATATAAATTAGTGCAGTATTACATTAGCAAGCAAGGCACAATCAGAGAAATGAATTCAAACTGAAGGAAAGGAATTGCCATATACTGAAATAAAGCAAAAACGCGCAATAATACTGTTTTACTGCTCAGCTTAAGCTTTCTGAATTCTGAAGGTGGATTTGAAGATTTCATTTTGCAATCATCCTTTACCATGCGAATATGCTGCAGTAACTATACAAGGACAGACAAGTAACAAAATTAATCCAAATATGTTCAAGTAATAAGACCAAAGACTAGTCAGCCAGATCAATGTTTCTTTTTCATCTTGTTACTTAGGTGGTACAGGATGCCTAGTAACACTGAACAATACCTGATGACTTGTGGTGTTTAGGCAGCCTGCGTTTGCCCATTTCTAGATTTGCACATTGTATATTTGACTTCCAAGTTATTGTCTGCTTTAGAAAGGGGCAACAATTTCTTCAGGCTAACCCTCTTAGATTTCACCAGGATTTCATAAAGTATAAACTGTTAAGTACTTTAAAATTGTTAGTTGTTAATACTATGTACAGTTGCAGAAGTAAAAATGTACAAATGGTTACAGGATATTGGTACTGAACTCAGCTCCACCTCTAATTCTTTGTGCTACCAGTTCTTAGACACAACTGCTCCACTGGCTACTTTTGTTCCTCTTACTAAGAAATCAACAATAATAATATAAAAGTTTTCATAGTAATCATCTATCCATCACCATCTTTTAATATGCTATGGACCATGTTTTATAAGCTTAACACAAATCACATTATGCTGGTGTTTCTGCTCAGCCTGTATGCTCATACGACCACATGAGTCAGAACTATCTGGATGAGTTTCCTGACAGATCAGATTTCAATCTCAAGTGATATAAAAAGAATGCATTTTAGTTTGGCTTTTCCCTCACTTATTTTTCAAGAACTTGATACGGCTTTGAGATGAACTGGGATAATGCTGTTGTGCTGTGATATACAGTTAATTTAAAATAGGCAAGCATCCTGTGCACTGAAAACAGTTTTATCATCATGAAACAGGAGTTTCCTCAAAAAAAAAAACAAAAAACAAAAAGCTTTGGGTTCTCTTATCTAATTTCTGTTAGGAAAAAAAATTGTTCCATGAAAATTCAACCAAAACTAAAATAAGTGACTCCGGCAGGTGTTTTCTAAAGTTCAAATGAAAACTACAAAACAGTTCCATCTAGTAATTAATTTAGTTACCTTTTATAGCTAATTCACTTTAATTAAAGCATTGCAAGTGAAAGGAGAGATCAGTACAAAGGTTTCACATGAACATCACTGAAGCTCTTCTTTTGTCAAATTAGATGCCAGATTACAACCGATCTTAAAATATTTCAGTCTGAGATATTATCCATCTTCCTTGATCAGAATCCCTTTGATCATTATAGAACAAGTTTTGTCACAGCAGCAAAGTAATTTATTGAGGAAAAAAATACAAATTGCTTGAATTTTGCCAGCAACTGTGAGGGCCATGCCCACAGAAGATGGGTGTCCTTCCAATTGGAGATCAACACAGTTCTGGTTTACCACCTTACATAATAAGATTATTAACCCCCTTACACTATAACTGGAATCTAAAATATTTAAACCCCTCTATAGTCAATAAATGATATTGACACATCAAGTTCTTTCCAGATAGTTTTAATCTGAAGGCACTGCTGTTATCCAGTTCTTTGGTAAATCCTGGCAAAAAGAAGTGATATTCAAGAAAAGAGATTTATGTGCCATGGAGTGTATTCATTCAAAGCATGTAACCTCTAATTTATACATGGTTTGGTACATGGAAATAAGAACATATTTTCATTGTTAATTTAACTTTTTAACAAAACATAATATTTTAAATGTTATGTCTTTGGTTTTTATTCAGAACAAATGTACATAATAAAATGAAAAAAATATTTTATACATGTAGCAAATTTCTCTTAAAATTGGTTAATAAAACCCAAAAATTTGGTATCACTTGAACAGCCAATTTTTTTTTTAATAAATTTATTTATTTATTTTTGGCTGCGTTGGGTCTTTGTTGCCGTGCGCAGGCAGCGAGAGGGGGCTACTCTTCATTGCGGTGCACAGGCTTCTCACTGCCGTGGCTTCTCTTGTTGTGGAGCATGGGCTCTAGGCGCACAGGCTTCAGTAGTTGTGGCACATGGGCTCAGTAGTTGTGGCTCGTGGGCTCTAGAGTGCAGGCTCAGTAGTTGTGGCTCACAGGCTTAGTTGCTCTGCGGTATGTGGAATCTTCCCAGACCAGGGCTCAAATCCGTGTCCCCTGCATTGGCAGATAGATTCTTAACCACTGCGCCACCATGGAAGCCTTAACGTTCTTTTATTAGATGAGAATTTACTACTTTAACTGAAAGGAATTTCTAAACCAAATTAAAAATTTAATCAATTATGTTAGCCCTTGATATATTTCCATTCCTCCTCACTATAATGTCTGTTCTATGTTTATTTGTTTACATTTTTGCTATTTTTATAGATACAGCTCTCTTCTTTCAATTATATTGGTTATAAATTATTTTTAAAAATAGTTTTTTATGTGATCTTGGATAAAGTCCATACATTTTATTATTGTTGTTTCAATTTCTTAACCTATAAAATGAATGTTTGAACTACACACTTCTTAGGGCCCCTTTCAGCTCTAAAAAGCTCTGATTTTAAAGCTCTGAAAATATTAATTAGTAGAAAAGAATGATGTTACTGATTAATTCCAAGCACATGGGTCAGTGAAGTTTATTTACTAGTACCTTTTCATTTTATTTGTAAGAGCAATATACTGAAACTTACTATCTCATATAGTAGATCATTCGTTCTCAACTGAGATGCTTTTGCCCTCCAGGGGGTATCTGTCAGTGTCTGGAGATACTTAGTTGTAGAAAGAGCACTGAGGAGTCTTTTTAAACCAGGGGTCCCCAACCCCCAGGCCACAGACCAGTACCGGTCCGTGGCCTGTTAGGAACTGGGCCGCACAGCAGGAGGCGAGCGGCAGGCGAGCCAGCGAAGCTTCATCTGTAGGTACAGCTGCTCCCCATCGCTCGCATTACCGCCTGAGCTCTGTTTCCTGTTAGATCAGCGGCAGCATTAGATTTTCATAGGAGCGCGGACCCTACTGTGAACTGTGCATTCAAGGGATCTAGGCTGAGCGCTCCTTATGAGAATCTAATGCCTGATGATCTAGGTGGAGCTGAGGCAGTAATGCTAGCACTGGGGAGCGGCTGCAAATACAGATTATCATTAGCATAGAGGTTTGACTGCACAGCGACCATAATAAATCATTTGCTTGCAGACTCATCAAAATCCTATCAGTGAGTAGCAAGTGAAAACAAGCTCGGGGCTGCCACTGACCCTGCATTATGGTGACTTGTATAATTATTTCATTAGATATTACAGTGTAATAATAATAGAAATAAAGTGCACAATAAATGTAATGCGCTTGAATCATCCCGAAACCATCCCTTCCCCCGTCTGTGGAAAAATTGTCTTCCACAGAATTGGTCCCTGGTGCCAAGAAGGTTGGGGACCATTGTTTTAAGCTATCAAGCTCTGACGGTCAGCCATATGAGTAGGTAGGGTAAAACATCCTTTCTGAAGGAGGCCTGAAGAAATTATTTATATTAAACCAGTGGTTGTGGGAAGTGGGGGGGATTTCACTTCCAGGGGAGATTTGGCAGTGTGTGAAGACATTTTTAGTTGTAACAACTTGGGGTGGGGGAGTTGCTACTGGCCTCTGATAGGTAGAGGCCTGCGATGCTGCTAAGCATCTGACAATGCACAGGACAGCCACCCAGGACAAAGAATTACCCAACCCAAAATGTCAACAGTGCAGTTCTGAGGTTGAGAAGCCCTGTACCAAGTGGAAAAAACCTTCCTATCTTTAGCCTACTCTCTTATAAGAGAAATATAAATGCCTATATATTAAATAACCTTATGATGACCATAACATATTTCAGGAAAAAAGCAAGAAACTCAGTCTTTTAATTTCTAGATCTTTATCACCCTTCAAAACTGCAGTCTAATATCTCAGCTTCTTTTTTCTTAATCTTATAAAGATATTTTGCATATCTTACACATTAAAAAATAAAAGCCTTAGAGTAAAAAAAAAATTTTTTTAAGTTAAACTGCCATTCTGTTTTATAAACTGATCATTCTTTGGCAGAAGTTTCAAATAGTTTCTCTTTAAACATTTTCTAAAAAAAAATTAATGTGAATATCTCACTTTGGAAAATAGAAACTGAGAATTACACTGAATATCATTCATGCAGCACATATTTCCTGAGCACCTGCTGCATGCCAGCATGACGGGAAGGAGCAGACCACATGTCGAACTAGAGAAACAAAAAGGGAAATGTTTCTATAAAAGGCCAAGGAAGAGTAAATGGGATTATCCAAGGGAAAAAGAAAACTAGCCTTTTAAGGATGGAGAGTAATGAGTGAGAGGGAATGGGGAATGACAGAAAATGAATCCAGAGATGCAGAGACAGGAGGAAAAATCACATAAAGCATGGAGGGCCATGTAATGGAAACCAGGAGAATATTGTATGAAGGAAAATGACAAGAATTAGCTTAACTTCTTTTCTTTTTTCTTTTCTTTTTTTTCTTTTCTTTTCTTTTCTCCTCCCTCTGTCCCTCCCTCTCTTCCTTCCTTCCTTTCTTCCTTCTTTCATTTTTCCTTTTAGATTTCAGTAGCTGTTTAGAAGAGTATAGACTGAAAACATGAGAAATGGTGATGATCTGGACTAGGTTAGTGGTGTTGGGAATGGGGAAAAAATTGAATATAGTATAAAGGTTAACCACATGAGATCTGCTAGCAAATCAGATATGAGGGTCAAGGAAGTGTTATGCCTCCAAATTTTTTGGCTTAAACAATTGGATACATGGTATTGGTTGTCACTAAGAAATGGAGACCAAGGAGCAAGTTTTGTTTGAGCAGTTTTTACTTGCTTGCTTGCTTTGGTGGGAAAGAACTAAGCCTTCTGTTTTGAACATGTTAAGTTTAGGATGTCCATTACACATATAAATAGAGATATAAGAAAATATTCGGGACTCATGGGAAAGTTAAAATTTGGATTATAAATTTGATGGCATCAGCACATAGGAGAGTGCAGATAGAATTAAATTAAGTGAAATCAGCTGTAGAGAATATAAAGCTATAAAAGAGAAAAAGAAATAGAGCAGAGGCTAAAGCATTAGAAAACTTAGAGGTCAAGAAAACAACATGGCTTCAGAAAAGGAGAATGAGAGGATCAGCCAGTTTCAGAAGGGAAACCAATAGAAAATGTTGTCCTTAAAGACAAGTGAAGCAACGGTTCAAGAAAGAGCGTCTGATAACAGAGTCTAATGCTGCTGAGGGTCAAATAAGGAGAGGACAGAGAATCGACAACTAGACCTAGTGAGAGACAATTTTCTGATGACTTTAAGAAGAGTTATTTCAGTGAAGTGCCTGGGGCAAAAGTCTGATTGGAGCGGTTACAAAAATGGAGACTTCTGGAAATCTGGTCTATTGGGTGAGGGTCTATTTTTCTCCCTACTGAAATATTGCTAAAATGACAGTAAGCCTGTTTAAATGGTATAAATTTACAAGGTGGAAAAGCAAAGACAGAGAGTAAAATAAGAGCAGACCAGATATTAAAACACATTTTGGAATTTGGAAAGCAGTTTAGAAGTAAGAGGAAGCTATAACCTACGTGCTTGAAAGGATAAATGCAGAGAAAGCAAGTCAGTTTGCTCACAGAATCACCAGGCATATGGGAAATGGAGCTGGAAGAAAGTATACAGTTACAAGTCTGTTTACACCTCAGACGCTTTCTTACCCTACCACACAGCCCCAGCTCACCACCTCCCTACCCCCATGCCCTGCATACTCCCCTTCTGCCCCTATTCTGTCCAGGAAATCTGACATTGATTCTTGGGAAAAGCACTCACAAACTTCCTGTCTGTATGATACCGGAAACAGCAGAATTCAAGGCAAAAGCAAACAAGCAAACCAAGAACAAGAAGAAGTTCACAAGGATCGGGGAAGAACTGAAGGGTGGGAAGAGGTCTGTTGGTCACATTACTTGGTAATTAACACCTAACTATGTAATAGATATTAGTTGTCATGTGAAATATAGATGATTATTTATATAAACTTGTGGTAAAGAAGATGAAAAAATCATCTACTGTAAATAAAAACACAATTAACAATGTTAACAACAAACTTGGACAAGATGTTTATGATATATATATAACCAAGAGAGGGCTATACCTCCTGTCACAAGGGGTCTTGCAATTAAGTTAAAGGAAGTTGAACTCCACAGTGAAATGAGCGAAGAATGTATATAAACCATTTAAATAAAGTAAGAACTATACTGACCTTTACTGCCGCTTAAAAAAAAAAGCATTAATGGGATATTTTGCTCCAGCAGATTAAAACTGAAGTTTAATTCTACCCACTGCTGAATGTGTAGTAATAACTTTTTGAAGGGCTTTTTGATAATGTGCTTTGGCATTTCAATGTTCAAATCCTTTGATAAGGCATGTTCAGATCCTTTGATTTAGAAAAAAAAGAAATATGTGTTTGTATGTGTGTTTGTGTGTGTGTTGTTTTTGTTTACATTAACTCAAAAATCAAAGTGACTTAAATGCATATCCTAGGGAATTGATAAAATTAGGCATCAAATATATACACATGCAATATCATGCAAATACTTAAAAAGGATGATGCCACTTACAAGAGGCTGCTCAAAGATAATGGACCCTAATCTCTGAAACCCGTAAATGTTAATTTATAAGGAAAAGATGTCTTTGTGCATATAATTAAGAATCTTGACACGAACAGATTTTGCTGAATTATCCCGGTAGGTTATCCTCATAAGAGAGAGGCAGATGAAAGAAGAGAAGGCAATGGTCCCACCAAGGCAGAGATTGGAGTAATGTGGCTACAATTCAAGAGATGCTGGCAGCCATCAGATGCTAGAAGAAGCAAGGAACATATACCCCACAAGCCTCCAGAAGTAGCACAACTCTGCTAATACTTTGATTTCAGTCTAGTGATATTAAATTTTGGAGGTCTGGCATCCAGCACTATGAGGGAATAGATTTTTATTTTTTAAACCATCAAAATTATGATAATATGTTACAGAAGCCATAGGAAGCTAATATGATACCTATATTCATCAACAAGGAAAATGTCTATGTTATATTTTAATTAAGATTGTCAGTTCATGAATAATACATATCCAAAACTACATGAAAAATGCCTAGAAAATATATTGATAGGACTTAAACATGAATATTATTGGTGGTTTGCAATTTTTTTAAGTTTTTGAATTTTCACAATAACCATGTATTATTTTTCTGGTAAAATGTTATTTTCATTTTTAAACAAAAACTAATGATATGTGTTTATGTGTATATACTGCAAAATATCCCCATGTCTAACCAAGTAGGCTAAAGTGACATAGTTGCAGTTTTCCGTACCTAAGGGTATGGAGCTCTGTGAAGTGGCATGGCTACCCGATGAAGTTTTGTTATACATGTTATCAGTAATGATTTGAGGCTGAATGAATCTCTATTTTTCCTGTGTATCAGTTAGGAATTACATTTTGCTGCTAATATCAGAGAACTTAGTTCACTGACTTCAGTGTATTATAGGTTTATTTCCTCTCATGTAAAATTAATCTGAAGATAGGATAGTGAGAGCTGGTGTAGCAGCTCTAGAAGTCACCAGGGGCACACGTGTCTTCTGCCTTTTTATTCTTCCTTTTTTAGTGCACGTCTTCCCTCCCAAGGGCATTCGGTTGTCATAAGATATGTGCTGGACCAACATTTTAGGAGAATGCAAAGGGGCAAAGAAGAAGACACTTCCAGCTGAACCTCTGCTCTTTTAGGAGCTATACCTACTAATCTCCACTCATATCTAATTGGCCATCCCATTTTGCAGTGAGGCAGCAAAGTGTAGTCTTATTGACTGGCACAATTACTATGGCAGACGGGAGAATGGATATTGGCTTGACAACTGGCAGTGTCTCCCATACCCATGGAACCCATGGAACCAACAACTAAAAATGTCACTGAGAAGTATTCAAATCAAGATCCAAGAAGAATCACTGCTGTGATATTTGTTGCCCGTCATATCACTCTAGAAAGAACAACTAGATGCTAAGACTGTTCTGCCTTAAGACTAAAGACAATGTCTCTTACTCTTGCTTGCCCACTATAGACTGTAAATAGACTAAGTTACTATGTTAAGTGCTTGGTTCAGAAAGCATTCCATTTGTTTCACCTAAATACGTAAGACTTGTAAATCTTCAATTTTTAGATTATATAAATTAATGGTTAATATTAATTGCTTCATTTCTAGTGAATCACTGATAGAAAATAAAGCAAAATGAAACAAAACAAAGTATAAATGAATATTAAATAAGCATACTAGTGAGCATTTTTAATATAAATGTAATTGTTACTCTTTTAAATTAAAAGATTACTCAACAAATTAATATCAGCATAATATCAAAGAGAATCTAAATATAATTCAGTATCAAAAAAAAGATCTTCAAACAATGTTCCCTTCCTATACTTCTATGTTTATTTTACATGTTTCATCCTACTGTCTCAGTCACATTCAGTATGTTCCTGAAGTTAAAGCCAATTTTGGTCCCCGTTGAATGTCTTTTAAATTAACTTTTATAGCAAACCAAATAAAATCTTGATTAAAGAATGATCAACTCAATACACAAATATGTTAGGTGGTCTCAAGAACTAAGAACCTCTTCAAAGATTTATTCGCTCTCTGCATGTATATACGTGTGTGTGTGTTTGCTTATATTTCCTCCACATCTGCAACAGGGAAATATTTGTATAAATATATAAAGCTAAAACATAGATCTTAGCTCTGCTGTGAAAATGCACAAATTGCTTTCTCCCTATTTTTAAGTTGCCCAGTTTTCAATCTGTTATCATTATTAAACGTCCACTGGATGCTAATCCTGCTTATATGCTCCTAGCTGCCCCTTGCCCAGGAGCACTATGAGAAAAGGAACTTTTTGATTTATTCCAAGCATAACTGCTCCCCTTATAAGATTTGTTCCAAGCATAACTGCTGCTGGCACATTGGGTGTGCTTAAGAAATCACCTGGAGTTCATCTGAACTACGTTTCAAAAACAGAAGTAGAACATAGACACATGAGCATAATACTTGAAAAACTTTTGTAGTGGAGCAGGTGTCCACGGATGTTCCTGACCACCATGGCCTGTTGGATGTCTCTAATATGAATCTGAGATGGGTCATAATGATGCAAACATTAATTCAGCACTAAATATATTCCAGTCGCTGTGATGTACCTTATGCTCATTATCCCATGTAATCCAAACATTATTATTATTATTATTCATCATTTACCAATAAGGAAGCTAAAGCTTAGAGAGTATCAATTTGTTTTGTCTGAGATTTTACAGCTGTTGACAGTCTTACTCCAGAACTGAAGGCTTTAGCCACAGGTTAATGACCTGTATTTTTGAACGTGAAAAACCTTACTGAGTAGAAACACCTATAGGATTTTCTTCCAGAGCAAAACCATTTTGGATTGTCTTTATCTCTAGATTCATAGTTGTACCTAAACCAGAGGAAAGTATACGTAGGAGATTAAATAGAAGGTTTATTGATATACTTATTTCAGAAACTAAAATTAGTTTCATGATAATCCCCATTTTTTTCTTGTTGCTAAGAAACTGACACTTCAGAGTTGTGTAAAATGCCGCTAAATTCAAGTGAACAGAAAAGATTTTCTGAAATACAGTGAAAAATCTATTAAAATGGAATCACAAGTTAAAGTAAACAAAACTCACTTGAAAGGTGGTTTTTCTAATATTAGATATACCTATTTATTGACTTTTTAAAAAGATAATTTACTATGAAATGAGTCAGTAAAGCAAAACTACATCTTTGAATTTCATTTCCTTTAAAAAATTGCGTATAGAATTCCATATCTTGTGCATTTGTTTTACTCTATATATTAAGGACTTTGGCAGAACTCTTTGAGATCTAAGTAAATTTGATCAACACAATATGCCTAATTGTCTACTAACATTTATTTGAAAACCCTACTCAGCAACGTATAGATATTTAACTATTAATGCTACTTATTACCTGTACAATATTTCTGTTGCTATTGTAGTACTTCCCAGGAAGTTATCTGTCAAAATTTTAGATGTCTTAATTATTTTTTATAAAAGCATATTTGGCCCCTCAACTAACCTGTTTTTTTGTTTGTTTGTTTGTCTTTTGGTTTTCTTCTTTAGTGCTTTGTAATTGGCCTTTTTCTAAAGTTAAAGCAGAAGGATTTGAGTAGCAAGCAATACAAAAATACAGAATATTCAAAAAAGAACTTGTTCTCATTTTAAATGCAAAAGTTATTTCAATACGAGAAAAGGAATCTTACATTCCTAGACTGTAAAAAAATATGACATATTTGATAATATGAAGATGATGCAAGGTAGGAGAAATATTGAAAACTATGGGTGGGTCATTCTTTATAAAAACTCACAAAAATAATTGTCTCCTTTTAGAATGCAAGATGATAGCTATTACTCAGTTTGGTCCTGATCCATTGAAAGATAGCTGGATAAAATACATAGTATAAAGTCAGAAGAAGTTTCTTCTCTGAATTTAGAGAATTAATTAAGTGCACCAAAATATCACTCAACTCACACTGCATTTGTGACCTAGTATAACCCTACTTAAAATTCTCTTTTCTGTATCTTGTATTTTTGCAATTTTTCCTCTTTCTTAAGTGAATTTTTATCTTCCTTCTCCTTACACATTTTTTAAAAATATTTATTCATTTATTTGGTTGTGCCGGGTCTTAGTTGCAGCACATGGGATCTTTAGTTGTAGCATGCAGACTCTTAGTTGTGGCATGTGGGATCTCGTTCCCTGACCAGGGATCAAACCCGGGCCCCCTGCAGTGGGAGTGTGGAGTCTCCTTGCACATTTATCTAAATACTTCTTAAATATTCTGCTCTGTTCTTCATGACAAAAACAACCTGGAAATGCAGTATTTGTCCTTCTGTGACTGGTTTATTTCACATAGCATAATGTCCTCCAGTTTCATCCATGTTGTCCAGATGGCAGGATCTTCTTGTTTTTTAAGGTTGAGTAATATTCCATTGTATGAATATACCACATTTCTTTATCCATTCATCTGTCGATGGACACTTGAATTGTTTTGATATCTTGGCAATTGTGAATAATGCTACAATGAACATGGGAGTGCAGATACCTCCTTGAAATCCTGATTTCATTTTCTTTAGGTATGTACACCTAAAGTGGTATTGCTGGATCCAATGGCAGTTATATTTTTAGTTTTTCTGAGGAATCTTCATACTGTTTCCTCTAACTGCTGCTTAATTTTCATGTCCACTAACAGTATACAATTCTTCCAATTTCTCCATATCCTCACCAACATTTGTTATCTTTTTCTTTTGATGCGTCACCCTAACAGATGTAAGGTGATATCTCACTGTAGTTTTGAATTGCATTTCCCTGATAATGATGTTGAGCATCTTTTCATATACCTCTTTGAAAGAAACTAGTCACTTTTAAAACTTTGAAAAATAAATCCTTTTAGGTATAACTTATCCTAAAATTAAATATATCTCTGATTTTTTTACCCAAAATCTGCAAAATAAAAAATATATACAGCAAAAAAACCCTTAGCTTGTTTATTGGTTACAGAATTTTGCAACCTGAATGCTTTGTCTGGCATCAGTTTGAGAGGGACTGTGGAATGCATGGAATGAACCATATTCAGAGACTAACTGAATAGACACTGGCAAGAATCATCAAAACCTAGTGTAAGCCCCTATGAGGCTCTCATCCGCCTTCTACCTGCCAACCAAGACTTGTGCTGCTTTAACTTGGGGCTTCAAACCTAATACAAAATCAGCCTCTTTGTGATACTCCACATCCTGTGGTTTCACAACCCAGCTATGATTTAAAAAAGAAAAAAATGTTGCCTTTAATATACTCATTATTTCCCTGTCAAACCCAAACCAAGGCATGATTGATCTTTATTCAAAATTTACCTCTGAGAGTTTACTTTTTCTATGAAAAACTAAATCATATGAAGTTTATTGAAATACAAATCATTCTTTGTAAAATATCTGAGACCCTGCTATTACAGAATTTTCATGGAAAATTAGAATTATTCTGCAATTTCCATGTAAGTACCCATTTGTAAGCTATAGATTGTTTAGCTTGTCTAAGAAAGAAAGCAAATCTTAAAATCAATATCCATCCTTTAAACTTCAAATAATACAAAACTCTAATTACTTAAGTTCCTTTATGATCAAAAGGGAAAATGAACAAAACTGAATGTTTTGACAGAATTACATTTAGAAAAGTTAAAATTAATCTCATAACTCTGAAACTAATTTTCAAAAATAAAAATTCAGTCATTGCATACTCACCAATTTCTTACTGAATTAATAGAGTTAAGAAAACTAAATCCAGTATGTTACTTTTGGTTACTTTTGTTCCAAAGGAACAAAATAAAAATTTAGATGAATTTTAAGTTTAAATCATCCTTCATACTTATAAAAAATCTGTTTAGTAATATTTATAATTGAGTTTAAAGATGAATAATACAAGTACCTATCCTGTGACATTTCCATCTAAACTTAGCTTTAAAAATATTTTATCATAATGAATGGATATTTGAAATAAAACTATATGCAGAAGTAGCTTATACCAAATTTTGATACTCGATGCTAAGGTGAACAAAGATGGCAAACCCTACACACACACACACACACACACACACACACACACACACACACACAGAGTTTTTTGTATGTGTTTTCTGTATGGTTCCTAGTCTTAGAGTATATGTATAAATACATATACACACACACACACATACACACATTTTAGGTTCCTAAGAAACTAGAAAGAGAACAGTGGCCATAAGAAACAAAGTTAATGCAAAATGCTGGTGTATAGGCCAATGCTAGCTACAAGAAAACAAATTCTTTATTAAGAAAAAAATATTTCCAGGTTAATATGCAAATGTCATTTGAAAGCATTCTGACTTTTGAAATAATCTGATTCTCTTGAGAGGTTTTAAAAATATCAGCCGTGTCGGTGTAATATGTTTGCAAGCAAACCAAATTTGGGGGCCAAAGTTGATTTTTATAATGAATCTATATATGAATCTCAAATAAGTTTCAATAAGCACACAGATGGCTTTGCAGGTGGTAATGTCTTAACAACTAAAGCTTTTCAAGAAGAAGCATGTGTTAGTGTCTTGAAGCAATGATGGACACACAAAGCAGCTCTAAGAATTCTCCAGTCCACGGAGTTGACCTCTTCTGTCAATCATTTGGTCACCATTATGTTTTCAATTGCCTAAACATGTCACACTCACTCAACAGTCTTTGTGTTACCAGCCCTGAATGTACATCCTGAACAGGTGTATAAGACATATGGGAAAAGGTTGGAGATTGTCAGAGCTTGGAAGGATGCAGTAACTGCCCAAAGGGAAAAAGAAAACCTTTAGTAGTAAATGCAGTTAGATCAGACTTCTCACCTTCCACATGAAAGCAGGCTAAAATCAAATGGTTTTATCCATTTGTAACCCTATATTAACCAAATTTTTTAATCTCAAAAAATGTTTCACATTTTATAGTTAGAGTCACAGTCGCAGCACTGGATTATTTCTAATTAACATATGAATTACCCACATGATTTCAGTAAAGTGTTAGGTTTTGACAAATTACTGTTTAGAAAAATGGCCACTTTGGCCCCCCAATTGTAGAAAATGTCGTCAAACCATCATCCTTGGCAAAAAATCTTTTTATTCCTTCAAAGTGAAAGATCATAAATCCTGTCACTTATTCAGTTAACAACAGCTATCTCATTCAAAGGTCCAGCAAAGACAGTTGAGATTTTATAGACTGCCGAGCCGGAAGGAGGATGTTAGCAAAAGACGTGCTTCCAGAGGGATTTCAGTCCTTCCACCATCTAAAGGTTTCTATTTTAGTTACCTGAAAGATGTCAGAACAAGCTTGTTCGGTGAAACCTCCTGAGTGAAAAGGGGTTAATGTCCTGCCCTTATGACGTTAGCAATATAATAGGTGCATGATTCTCACTTAATATGAAAAGAATGACACAAATATGATCTTGGTACTAGCTATTCTACTGACAATGGCACAAACCTTTCACCTAATGCTAATTGTAATTAGAAATTAAATTATTCATACTGTAATCCAATAAACTGCTAATCACTAGATTTTTTCATATGTATTCCCAACAACTGTGAATTTTTAAATCGCGAATGTCTTATTTTGTGGACTGGATGCGATGGAAATGTTAAAATAATGAGCAGCCTATCTATGAAAAATAGTAAAGGGTACTCGAACAAGAATTTTTTTTCTTACTGCTATTTATAGTGGTATAAATGGCATCTGCGCTTTTAGGGTAACCCTGGCTTTTGGCAGATTCCTTAGTCCATCTATGATCGATGAACTGTTGAAGATGTATTTTTTTAAATGATACTGAAAATGAATCTATACTTGATTTTATTCAACCTTGTGTAGAAATGTATCATTATACATATGTCAGACTAAAGGAGATTCTATGATATGACCATAATAACGTGTAGTAACAAAAGATATTTTATGAAAAGTAATTGATTCTCTATGATATAAATTTTACCTCTATTTCTTGAAATTGGTTACATATGTGATTACATAAATAAATATCATTTTGTTCTGTTTAGACTCCACACAAGATAAAGGGTATGTTCTAATTATTAAGATTTCATGAGTCCTGAAATCACTATTCCCATATTCTGTAGTCATTGTATTTTTATCTCCAAAAGTTCTAATATTTTATTTCAAAATTCTTATGAGAAATGACTAGAATTTTAATGTTTCCTTGATGTTGTTGTTCATATGAAAATAATGGGTCAATCCACCTCCTAGAGTAATAGAAATAAAAACAAAAATAAACAAACGGGACCTAATGAAACTTAAAAGCTTTTGCAAAGCAAAGGAAACTACAAGCAAGACGAAAAGACAACCCTCAAAATGGGAGAAAATATTTGCAAAAAAATCAACTGACAAAAGATTAATCTCCAAAATATATAAATAGCTCATGCAGCTCAATATTAAAAAGACAAACAACCCAATCCAAAAATGGGCAGAAGACCTAAACAGACATTTCTCCAAAGAAGACATACAGATTGCCAACAAACACATGAAAGAATGCTCAACATCACTAAGTATTAGAGAAATCAAATCAAAACTACAATGAGGTATCACCTCATACCAGTTAGAATGGGCATCATCAGAAAATCTACAAACAACAAATGCTGGAGAGGGTGTGGAGAAAAGGGAACCTTCTTGCACTGTTGGTGGGAATATAAATGGATACAGCCACTATGGAGAACAGTATGGAGGTTCCTCAAAAAACTAAAACTGGAATTACCATATTACCCAGCAATCCCACTACTGGGCATATACCCAGAGAAAACCATAAATCAAAAAGACACATGCACCCAAATGTTCATTGCAGCACTATTTAGAACAGCCAGGTCACGGAAGCAACCTAAATGCCCATCGACGGACAAATGGATAAAGAAGATGTGGTACATATAAACAATGGAATATTACTCAGCCATAAAAAGGAATGAAATTGGGTCATTTGTGGAGACATGGATGGATCTAGAGACTGTCATACAGAGTGAAGTAAGTCAGAAAGAGAAAAACAAATATCGTATATTAATGCATATATGTGGAACCTAGAAAAATGGTACAGATGAACCGGTTTGCAGGACAGAAATAGAGACACAGATGTAGAGAAAAAACCGTATGGACACCAAGGGGGGAAAGTGGCAGGGGGGGTGGGGGTGTTGGTAGGATGCATTGGAAGATTGGAATTGACATATATACACTAATATGTATAAAACAGATAACTAGTAAGAACCTACTGTATAAAAAACTAAATTTAATTTAATTTAAAATTTTTTTAAAAAGAAGAAAATAATGGGTCACAAAGAAATTTCTGAGTAGAACCTTGTTATTTAGAATGAGCATAAGACATTTGAGAGTCAAGCTTGGCTGGACCCAAACGATGGCCTACATCAGAAACATACTTGGAGGAGTAACAAAGGCAAAACTATGTAGGGTTCTGAGGTAAGAATTCATCTTTATTTTTCTTGATGACACACTGAATTGTAATGCCATATTTGGAAGAACACATGTTTTTCCGAAAACACCCAATCCCACACAACACTTCTAGCTTCAAATTATGTGAATGAATTCAAAGATTTATTTCTGGAAAATAATAATCAACTGATATATATCCCAGACCTCTCTCCACTATTTTCTCCATTTTTATTGAGAAATAATTGGCATGCATCACTGTATAAATTTATATATAAGCATTTTTGTTTTTTACTTTGGATAGACTATTATGTGTGGCTGGATTAACAAAGCTGATTTTCAGTAAGTTCACCGTGGGATTGCTAAGAAGAACAAATTGGAGGTATGATATAAAACTTCTTCAGTTTCTATACGACTTTCTCAAAGAGTTCTTTTCAGGCCCTGCCTTCAGTAGACATTTACATACGTACCCTTCCACTTGACCTGCCATGTTTTTCCTCCATAATACCTACCACCATACAACACACATATACATACGTACATTATCCACTGGACCTGCCATGTTTTTCCTCTGTAATACCTATCACCATACAACACAATATGAATATACCCATTTACCCATTTTTTACTATATACCCTTAATTAGAATGGAGGTTCCATAAGGAAAAACATTTTTATCTTTGTTTTTTCCCACTGTGGTAATCCCAGAAACCAGAATTTCTTCTAGCTTATGGTAAAACACAGTAAATAACAGACAAATAACTACAAGCATGAATTAATGATTGATTTAAGATAGAAATATTCAAATCCTATATTATAAAAGAATTTGTAATAACTGTGTCCCAAATGAATCTAAAGTAATGTATAATTACATTCAGGAATGTCAAAGTTTGTAATCAGAGGGATTTTTAACTCTCTGAGTATGTATGTGTACCATTGTAAAACTCCTTATTTATACTGAATTAACTTGAACTCTGAGAAAAAAGATATTCTATTTTAATTAATTGAAAATGAAAAATAAAATTTAGTATTTATACTCTTTTTTCTCCTGATGAGTAATAACAATGTTAATACTATTGGAAAGTGCAAAAGTATTAATAAACAAAAATAATCCCATGTTTCCCCACTGATTAAAATGAACCACTCAACATTTTGGTGCATGAATCTATCTATTCAGGTTTTAAAATAATCTTTGAAGCTGTGGTTGCAATCCAACAGCATTGATAGTATTACTGTAGTTATTTTTCTTTAATATTGTATCATTAGCATATCAAAGATGACTAAAAACTCAGCAATTCTATTTAATCATATTCTTTACATTATTTATCAAATGTGATTTGTTTTTAATGTTGGTAACTTTCAAGGTTTTTAAAGTTTCTCAAAGTTACTCCTTCAGTCAATGTTCTGGAAAATATTTTTTGAACTCCTTCTATGTGTCAGACACTCTGCTGAGGTTATAAAACTGAATAGAAACTGCTGGGCCTTGCACACACGGAACATGTTTTCTTAAGAAAAGGGACCGACATCAAACATCAAACAACAAAAGAACAGACTATAGTTATTTCTATAAAGGGCAGAGATAGGGCTCTGCAATCATAACTGGGGGACCATGGTAAGTGGCACTGTAAATATAGATTTCATAATAAGGGTAAATAAAGAGGCTTCCAATATATATATGTACTTATTTATAGCTGTCTATAAATTTTATCTATTTTATTGTTTGTTATTAAAAAGTTAAGAAAGAAGTATGGCAATGTGATTGCGTGAATACTGACACCTTAAATAATATGTATTTAAATACTAGATTTGGAAAATATTAGGAATAATGGGAATTCATGGTAAATGTCGTGAAAATACTTTTTAAGCATGAAAATTATTTTAAAAAACTGCTTCAACAAGAAATTTCTTACTGTGTAATTTGGTTACCATTTTACACACTTATCTATCAAAGGTAATACTTATTAGAATATTCACATAAAACTTCTGGATAATAATATAATGATTCTAAGACATTTTTTCAAAATGTACACATTTTTATTATGTTTTCTACTATATTGCCTTAAAAACAACTTGTTCTTCATTTAAATCACAGAATATGCACATTACTGCATTTAAGGATAATACATATTGCCTGTGATAGCATTTGTCTAAAATGTTGTAAGTTTCTGTGTCCTTGCCTATATGATTTAAAAACGTATAAAGCCAAATGTAACATAAATAGCTAGTGGGAAGCAGCCACATAGCACAGGGAAATCAGCTCGGTGCTTTGTGACCACCTAGAGGGGTGGGATGAAGGGTGGGATAGGGAGGGTGGAAGGGAGACGCAAGAGGGAGGGGATATGGGGATATATGTATATGTATAGCTGATTCACTTTATTATACAGCAGAAACTAACAAAACATTGTAAAGCAATTATACTCCAATAAAGATGTTAAAAAAAAAAATAATGAAGACCCAGAACACAAGTTTGTGTGTGTGTGTATGGTGTGTGTGAATTTGGTGAACATAAATTTTCAGAATATATGCCTAATTTGTCTCGTTTTGGCTTTTATGTTCAGAATAATACAGATAATTTCAGATTCATAATTGGAGACATAGACAACCTAAACATTTAATTTTCTCATTTATTCAATGTTATCTTGACTTTCAGGTTTGAACCATGTAAAGAACTGAAGAGAGTAAAACCTCTTAAGGTGCTAATATAAATATGCTGAACTGGGAGTTTGGGGGGTTATTTTGTTTGTTTGTTTGTTTTTAAGTAATGTCTGCTTTAGTGTGTTAAATACTACAAGATTTACAGTACCAGAAAAAGTTCAGTTTTCCAATAATCAAAATGAGTATAATATAACCACATTATAGATGTGTCTAATTTGCTTAAATGTAATAAAATATGGAATTCTATCACAAGGCAAATGCCAGAGTCATTTAGGAAAAAAAAAACTGCTTCTTTAAAAAACAAATGATTTAATAATTTTTAAGTTGTTTCTAAAACTTTAACATTCAGTGTCATTTCTGTGCATTAAGTCCCAGATTAATCCAAAATTCCACAAGACTGTAATTAAACTGAATTGTCAAACAAACATGGAATTAGTTTCAAGAGAAAAAACTACTCCAATTATAAGCACCAATTCTGAGTCCAAAGTAGTGAAGTTTTTAGAAAGTAAGAGTTAACTACAAGATATGTTACTCCCTATCGCAAACAATTGGTTGTTACACACTTTTTAAAAAATTTATAATTGTCTGAAAACATTTTATAGTCATATTGTGACTAACGCGGTATGTAGGTTTAATCCAGGCAATACTATCCACTTGGTTCTGTGTCCTCAAACAAATGGTTCAACTTCCCTGAGCTTCAGTTTCCTCCTCTGAAAAATGTACTAGGTACAGATTGTGAAAGAGTAAAAAATGGTCACGAGTATGTAGTGTTTAACATAATGTCCACAATGTCAAAATCCCAGTCCCTACTTTTATTACTCATTTGTGTTTCTTTCATGGATGTTTTCTACATTATTTTCTTATTCTTCATTTTTTTTTTTTCTTTTCTTTACGGTACTCGGGCCTCTCACTGTTGTGGAGCACAGGCTCCGGACGCGCAGGCTCAGCAGCCACGGCATGTGGGATCCTCCCGGACTGGGGCACGAACCCATGCCCCCTGCATCGGCAGGCAGACTCTCAACCACTGCGCCACCAAGGAAGCCCTATTCTTCACTATTTTTAAAACCATTTTAGCCTTTATGTCTTTCTGGCTACTCAATGAATTATGTATCTGGCACCCATTTCTAGAAAGTGCCTTTTTGTGTCCATGTTTCTCAAGGTAGTCCTGACATCTCATCAGATGATTGAATTTATGTCCCAACTCTGCCACCTGATAGTCCTGTGGTCTATCAGGGGTGAGTTACATAACATTTTTACATCTCAGCCTTCTAATCCGTATAGTGAAAATCATAGTGGTACTTAACTCATGGTATAATTTGAGAGTTAACTAAAGACAATGTGTGAAGCATTTAGAACTAGGCCTGCAACCCTTAACTGTGACCAGTGTGATATAAGTGAATGTGTGCTTTTGCTCTTCTTAGAATCAAGTTGACAAGTGATTGTCAGTATAGAGATGGATATATTTTGAATATACGAACTAATCTAGAACTGGGAAGATCATACTGCTCAGATTCTCTCTGAAACTCAGAAAAGACACCAGAAAATGAGATCCTATATTATTAAATTATTTAAACCTTCAGAAACCACAAAAGTAACTGTCACTGAAAAATGACACCTGCTGTAGAGGAGTCAACATGAGAAATAACACATTCAGAACATATGCTGCAAATTCATTATAAACATTCCCCACTGTGATAGGTAACTAGAAACGTAGTGAAAACCAGAGCAGCTGTAGGATTTCTGGAATTTGTAAGTGATTGATTCCTCCCATAAATATCACATATTCTAGGCCTAGTTTCCAGAAATAAGAGTTGAAGTCCAGTTTGGGGGGAGTGGGATGCGGGAAAGAGTGAATTTAAAATTTTGAATCTCTTTCAAAAACTAAAGAGCATGTTGAGTATTTTTAGTTAAGCATGTATTTTAGGTTTGCAATTTTTGACAATTGAAACAGCTTTCCATATTAAAAAATCTTTTTCGACATATCTCATTTGGAAAAACTAGTAACTTTTACAGAAAAACTTAAAATGCTAGGGTATTACCCTGTTTCAACGTATTACTTTGTAGATTGAAACAATAATTGAAATATTAAGAGTTTTTAATCTGGCTTTGGAAAGGTGACCTATTTTCATTTGTGGCCCAGGCAAGCAGCAAATTTCCATTGATCTTTCTCATTTGAAAAGAGGGGAGGAATTTTTCTAGACCCTTGACCCTTCTTCATACTGTTTTTTTTAGATGAGCAGCTCTTTATGCTTTGGTCAGTTCCAGCTCCCTGGAGGGTAGTGTCTGAGGATATATTTCCCTGGATGGGGTGTCCTTAGAGCACCAAATCTAGTCATGAAGGCTTAAATATTGTTTCATACTCTTGTATGGGGGTTGACCACTTCATTTCTGAAAGCTGAACATTTCCCTTTCACAGCTGTATGTTTCAATTCATCATCAACAACAACAACAAATTATCCCACATTTCAGTAGGTTGGGGTGGACCAGAGTCTTTCTAAGGCAGCTGAATCCACTACATTGACTTGAGTTCTGTATTTATTTAGCCTAAAATCAGAGAAAGGGTATTGACCAAAATTATAAATATTTAAATCTATCCATATGATAGTGTAAAATTTTCCCTCCATAAATATTAAGAACTGGCATCAGATAGATCAATTACTCCTACTGTGCAAAAAATTATTGTACCTTTACATATTTGGCGATTTGACAAGAAAAATATTGCCAATCCTTTTAACTTAGGTTTACTTATACTTTACATTTATGCATCCAATATAGCATAACTTAAAACATTTTGAAGATTAAATCATTACAAGATAATAAAATATTTTCTTTTGATATTTTCCTATTCACAAATGAATCTGTCAAACTTTTGACTTCACACATTACCCTCTACTCCTCCAACCCAGAAACAGAGCATATGCACACACACCTCCTGCCATTTATGTCAGACGT
The DNA here is from genome assembly GCF_011762595.2 of Tursiops truncatus. Classification (NCBI taxonomy): domain Eukaryota; kingdom Metazoa; phylum Chordata; class Mammalia; order Artiodactyla; family Delphinidae; genus Tursiops; species Tursiops truncatus. The sequence continues at coordinate 11,075,922 of NC_047034.1, read as the reverse complement.
AAGAGTTTTATTTTCTTTTATTATTATTATAGCAGCTTTTTCTTGTCTCTCAAAGGGATTTTATAATTTTATATCACTGCCACCCAATTTTGAACAATGTGAAGTCAGTTTGTGTTAACCTAGTTTCGGTGTTGCTCACAACCTGTTCTTTTATAGACTTTGCATCCTGGATATTAAGTTATTTTAACTTCTTAGTTGGTGAGAGTTCCATACACAGGATTTTCCTTTTTTAAGTAGGTATATGTGAGATTTATTTTTTGTATTATTAATCCAAATAAATAAATCCGACTTATTACAGATTTAAAAATATGTCTCCTGCCTTTTTCCATGAAAGATTACTTACGTATGCATAAAATTCTTGAGTCTTAAACTTTACCCTAAATTGTGCTGTAAATATTACTTCACTGTATTCTGGAACGTGCTGTTACACAGCCAAAGTATTGAGGCCAACATAAAGTACATTAATGGTTATTATTTTCTAGTCACTCAAAATCGTAAGTACTGCCCCCTCCTCATCTTTCTATATCTATTCAGAGACATCAAGGCTCAGAAAACAACCTGATGTTGGCAGACAGGCATTTTAAAATGGGAGGCAGTTTCTCTGTATGAAGAACAATACAGTCAGGGAGAGTAGGAGATTAATATTGTTAGAAATATGTCATTACAGGACTTACATTCAAGTCTTTACTCCATTTTGAGTTAATTTTTATGTATATTGTGGCTTTCTTTTGTATGTAGTCCAATTTTCCCAACACCATTTATTGCAGACACTGGCCTTTACCCATTGTTCTAAGTATCCATCGATGGATGAATGGATAAAGATGTGAGATATATATATATGCAATGGAATTCTATTTACCCATAAAAAATAATAAAATATTGCTATTTGCAATAACATGGATGAACTTTGAAGGCAGAGCAAGACAAATATCATATGATCCCACTTATATGTGGAATCTAAAAAACAAAACAAACAAACAAAACCAAGCTTACAGATACAGAAATAAATTGATAGTTTTAGAGGGGTGGATGGTGGGGGAAAAATGAGAGAAGGAGGTCAAAAGGTACAAACTTCCAGTTATAAAATAAATAAGACAGGATGATATAATGCACAACATGGTGACTATAATTAAGACTACTGTATTGCATATTTGAAAGTTGCTAAGAGAGTACACCTTAAAAGTCCTCAACACAAGAAAAAAAGAGAAAAATTTTTGTAACATCTATGGTGATGGGTGTTTACCGGATTTATCATGGTGATCATTTTGCAAAGTATACAGATGCCACATCATGCTGTTGTATACCTGAAATTAATATAACGTTATATGTTAATTATACCTCAGCGAAAATATATTATTATAGGGACTTTAGAGAGTCATACATATTTTTAATTCAGATTGTCAAGGAACCATGCAATGGCTTATGATAACATTCCAACTCTGCACCACTAAGAACTGGCTGATAGAAAGTTTGGTCTAGAAACTGCATGACAGACTACCTTCTTGCTATACATATGAGAAAGGAATGGCAACAGCATGTACAGTAGAAATATCTGTAAACATTCAGTCTTTTTAGAACTTAAAGATTAGATCATGTGAAAATGATAGAGGAGCTCTATAAAATACCACAGATCAAGGAAAATTAAATCCGGAAGATCAGGGATGTTAGCTTTAGAAAGTCATCTTTAGAAAGGATGCTTCTGTCTAACAACAGAAGGAAATTTCAGTACTGTGCCAGTAATATGCAGAGACATATGTAAGATGACACGGCCTCTTTAAAAGAGCACACCAGGGAGGTGAAGAAGCCAGAGAGAGAAAACAGATGTGATTAAGGGAAGATGGATGAGAGAAGGGAGGACTTCAAGGGAACTAGAATTGCAATAATAAAATAAAAATCAGATGGAAGGCAAATACAAACAGAACTGGCAGTTCAAATAACTGTAGCAGGACGTGGAGGAAAATATTAAGAAAGATATCTTAGAATGGAAAGGAAAAGAAAAAAGTTTAAAATAAGGAGAAGCAAGGTGATAGTCTGAAGGTCAGAAAAAGAATGAAACCTATGAATTAGATGTGCTGTAGAACAATTTCCACGCATGGAAAATAATGAAAACCTTAGATGGCAAAAAGTCTTAATGAGATAAAAAAAAATGAATGCTTGTGGATTGCAATGATTTAACAATATCAAGGCAATACAAATAACTTAAACATTTAACAGATGCTAGCAAATACACAGATATTACCTCAAAATAAGCATAGCATATCTCCTAAATATAAATGAACAATGCTTTTACATCTTCAATCAATCTCCAGTGACCAATTTATTTAAACAATGAAGAAATCTGACAGTGTGCTAGAACTAAGAAAGTGAGGGCCAAAAATCGCTTGTTTTAAAGAAGTTTGTATCTTTAACTTGCAAATAATGGCAATTTCTTCTATCATGAGTCGGCAACAACATACTTAACAAGGCAATAGTGCATATTATGAAAAAGACTAACATTTCACCACGTGTACTGGAAATATGAACTGCAAACCAAATAAAGTTGATCTATGAAAAGAGGCTCAGGCAATGCACAACGTTGTACAAGAGCTAAGTAGGCAAAACCTTTGCTTGACCTTAAGGAACCATACTTGTCAGAATTATTTCCAAATCAATAACCATTAGCCCCAAACAATGTTGATTTGTGCCTTTCTGAAAGCTAAATGGCTCAAACAAAATTATTGCAATAAAATCTTCCTCTCTTAACAGTATTCATTTCAACAGGAAGCCAATAAATCTGACTTTCATGAAAAGCCAGTAAATAATGAAAAGCCCAGCATTTTATTTTTAATCAGCAAAAATTTTAATGCATTGGCATATGCAATGTCAGTACTGCAAAAAAGATCTGCAGTTATATATTTATATGTATAACGTGAAGTTTCAAAAATGAAGACGCACACTTGCTTTCATTATTACAACCTAATCTGAAGATTGTAAAAGTCTATTTGTATCCTTTTGTCTGAAATTATATAAGAGAAATATTTATCTAAATCCAGAGGATAATTTTCAGGATTATTTCTGAGGGAACTAAAATATTCTGTCTCATCTTAACACCATGCCCATCATAAAATTATAATAATAAAATAGAAGTGTTGCTATGTATGGCAACATTAATGTATAATATATAATCTATGTGTAATTTTATTTCATATAGTGTAGTTTCTATCGTTTTACTTTCCTATTCCTTATGAAAGGGCATGTGACCTAATTAAATTGAATGCATTTATTAAATACAATTACTATAGAGAACATAATAATAACAGAAGTGTTTATAATATAAAATTTAGAAAAAAGTAAGATTTTTTAAAAACACATAATCTCAATTGTGTAGTATATGCCCAGTAAAAATACTAGATGGATGGAAAACACCACAAGTTAAATTTACTTGTCTCTCAGTGGTAGGCTTATAGAAGTATTATAATTTAAATACTTATACCTAGCCTTGTTTCAGACAGTCAAATCACTCTGCTTTCTTTATAGTTTTCATTAGTTTACAATTATCCACATAATACTAATTAATTTACTAATTGAAAAATAGAAACTTGTCTTAAGGGCTATATAATGTTGAGTTTTGGATTAATATTTAGAGCATTATGCTGTAAACAGGTTACTTAACTTTGTCTAATACCCATTTTGCGGAGGGAAGTCTAAAAAAATGTTATTTCAGGGATTAGTGTGAGAATTAAAAGAGACAATATAAAATATCCACTATACTACCTGGAACCTCAGAGAATACTATGTAAATGTTCAATTTCCTGCCAATGGGTTCTCTTGTCTTTACATTTGATCTATGTATTTGTTTACTCTTTTTTCTAGCTTTAAAATGTTAGACTCTTAAAATCAAAGACTTTATTATAGAATACATTTTCAGATGAGCTTAGAAAACACTTCTATACCTTTCAACTATGGGTGTGGAGAACAAGACACACTTTTAAATAGTGTCAGCCCAAGTAATGTGTTCTCTACTATTTGGACAGTGTGCTTTATATGGAAAAAAAAGACAAGTAATTACATCTGCTTATAAAAATAACAAAGTCCCCTAAATTTCAAACTATTTAAAATGCTCTCTGTATGCACCCATGTTGTATTAACACAAAATTCTAAAAATAAGACTATTGAAGGATTACATGTACATGTGAATAAATAAATCATACAAGCAAAATTAATTTGAAGGCCTGCTTTCAACAAGAGCCACTCCCTATGAAAAGGGAACCCTCCTGCCCTGTTGGTGGGGATGTAAATTGATACATCCACTATGGAGAACAGTATGCAAGTTCCTTAAAAATCTAGAAATAGAACTACCATATGACCCAGCAATCCCATTACTGGGCATATACCCTGAGAAAACCATAATTCCAAAAGATACATGTACCACAATGTTCACTGCAGCACTATTTACAATAGCCAAGACATGGAAGCAACCTAAATGTCTGTTGACAGATGAATGGATAAAGAAGATGTGGCACATATATACAATGGAATATTACTCAGCCATAAAAAGGAATGAAATTGAGTTATTTGTAATGAGGTGGATGGACCTAGAGTCTGTCATAGAGTGAAGTAAGTCAGAAAGAGAAAAACAAATACCGGATGCTAAGACGCATATATGGAATCTAAAAAAACAGTACTGATGAACACAGGTGGCAGGGCAGGAATAAAGATGCAGACGTACAGAACGGACTTGAGGACACAGTGGGGAAAGGGTAAGCTGGGACGAAGTGAGAGAGTAGCACTGACATATATACACTACCCAATGTAAAATAAATAGCTAGTGAGAAGCAGCCACATAGTACAGGGAGATCAGCTCAGTGCTTTGTGACCACCTAGAGGGGTGGGAAAGGGAGGGTGGGAGGAAGGCTCAAGAGAGAGGGGATATAGTAATATATGTATGCATATAGCTGATTCACTTTGTTGTACAGCAGAAACTAACACAACATTGTAAAGCAATTATACTCCAATAAAGATATAAAAAAAAAGAAAAAGAATCACTCTCTATGATATACTACATGGAATAGTTGAATTTAAATTGCATTTATAAAATAATTTCATTACTTTTGAATGTAAGGGAAGTTTGCTTTTTAAAAAAGTCCACTTGGGAATTACTTTGTGAAAGCTAATAATCATTCTCAAATTACTGAGTGTGCAAAATATTTGCATATCATTATAAAAAAGAACCGTAAGGAAATACATTCTCCCTTAGAGCCTTAAGCAGGAATGCAGCCTTCTAACCCATTTTAGATGTCTGACTCCAGAACTGTAAAATAAATTGTGTTCTTTTAAGTCACTGAGTTTGTGGTAATTTGTCACAGCAGCAATAGAAAGCCAATATGTCTATTGATACTAAAATATATTATGAATGGGGATTTTTGTGCTTTTAATTCAGGAAAAGGATGCTTTCTGGCTCTATCACTTCCTCTCCATTGTTAATACCACATAACCAAAAAAAACATACTCATGCTTCCTCCTGCTAAAAAAAGTTTCTGTTAACCTTGTCTCACTTTCTCTTTTCTTCTTGACTCTGCAGTGCTTCTTGAAAATGTTGTCTGAAATATGTCTTTTGTTCATTCATTTTTTTAAAACAGGTTTTTTTGAGGTATGTTTGATATACAAAGAACTGCACATAGTTAATCTTTACAATTTGATGAGTTTGAACATTATACATACACCCCTGATACCATCTCCACAATCAAGGTAACAGACATATCCCAGAGTCCATTGTGTCCTTTGGTTTTGGTTTTTGTTTCTGTTCTTGTTTTTGTTTCTGCCTTTTGTGGTAAGAACACTTAACATGAAATCAGCCTTCTTAATAAAGTTTAAAATGCCGTCACTGTATTGTTACCTGTAGGCACAATGTTGTTCGGCAAATCTCTAGAATCATCTTGCATAATCAAAACTTCATACCCGCTGAATCACAAGTCCTCATTTTCCCTACCCCCAGCCCTTGGCAACCACTACTGTATTCTCTGCTTCTATGAGTTTGACTATTTTAGATGCTTCATGTAAGTGAAATCATGTGGTATTTATCCCTCCATAACTGACTTATTTTACTTAGCATAATTTCTTCCATGTTGTCAAAAGTGGTAGTATTTTCTTCTTTTTTAAGGCCAAATCATATTCCATTTTGTGCATTTCTTTATTCATTCATTTGTCAATGGGCATTTGGGTTGTTTCTCTAGCTTGGTTATTGGGAATAATGCTGCAGTGAACATGGGCACATAGATATCTCTTAGAGATCGTGATTTTGATTCTTTTGGATATATACCCACAAGTGGGATTGCTGGATCAGTTCTATTTTTAATTTTCTGAGGAATGTCCATACAGTTTTTCAAAGCTGCTGTACCATTTTACATTCCTACCAACAGTGTACAAGGGTTCTGATTTCTCCACACCCTCCCCAATACTTACCTCTTTTTTTAATATTAGCCAGGAGTCCACCAGATGTCTTTTTATATTAAATTTGTTATACCAAATATCAAATTATTCAAGGTATTAAATATACTTTTCATTCTCTATTTCTTTTAATTACATCATTATCATCATAATCATTTTGGCTAAGTTGTCTACTGCTTCCTTTCCTTACTCCCAAAATATAAGATATCAATTCTACCTCTGAAAGATATCATCCCTGATATATTTCCTTTATTTTCGCCACTACCTTAAAGCTGCAGATCTTAATATTTTCCCATATACTGTGATAACATTTTGTTCTCCCTAAGTATATGCACTCCCTTCTAAAGATCAATCTTTTCCAAATAAAACTTTTGGAAGCACGGCTTAAAGCAGTCCATTGGGTTCCCCAATAAATATTTGTTAAAATAAAAACTCATAGATCTTAGATTCAAGATCACAAAATCTGTTCAAAATCAACTTTTTAACCTTATCCTAAAAATAATAAGAGAAAACACATTGACTACTTGCTGTGTATTAAACACTTCTTTAGCTAGTTTCCATATATTCATTCAATCAGAATACATTAAGAGCCTAGCACATGGCACATAGTATACTAAGGTTTCCACATATTATAGCAGTGAAAAACTAGAAAAGAATCCTTGCCATTCACAGAGATTTCATTCAAATGGGGGGCTTTGTATTACAATGGGAAAGGCAGACACAGACAAGTAATAAGCTATTGAGAAAAATGAGTCAGGGGAGGATGGTGTAGAGGTTTGAAATGGTACCAAATTTAAGTAAACTGATCAGGAAGACTTTACTGAAAAGGCAAAAATACTTCAGTGAAGACTTCACAGGAGAAGGTAAAAAAATGAACCATATGAGTATCTGGTCAAAGAGTATTCCAGGAAAGGAACAGAATATGCAAAGGCCCTGAGGTAGTGTGCTTGGTATGGTCCTAGGAAAAGCAAGAAGGCAAAGAGAACTGGAGCTCAGTAAGTGAGGAACAGTAGGAAAAGTGATCCATGACCAGTTCACTTAATACTCATATATCAATGAACCAGTTTTAATTTCTATTTTGAGTGAGATGGGAAAATCTGGGAGATATTGGAGCCAATGAATTACTTAATTTCCCTTCTATGTTAACGGAATCTTTCTTGATGCTAAGTCAAGATACACTGAAAAAGGGCAAGAGTTGAAACAGAAACAAGTAAGGTGCCATTGAGACAATGCAGGTGTTTAATCACCACACAGATAGAGATAGTGAAAAATAGTAGAACAGACTGGATTTGTTGATAATAGGCATCCTGAACTCATCAATTTTCACATAATTTTAAAATATCATATCTCCTATTTCTTTTTATCTTTTTGTTTTATTTTCTCTATATATTATCAAATCTGTTATTAATTTTATCAAAACAGTTGTTAATCAAATTACATGTCAAAATAGTTGTCAATATGAGCACACAGTTACAAGGAATAATTTAGATAAGTATGCGTTATGGATTTGTTCAAATTATCATCAAAATGACCATAGAAAAGCAAAACACCCTAGAAGTTTAGATGACCCCTATAATACATTTGTAGAGTTCTAGTTGATGCACCTTGATCTGTTACAGCTTCTTCAGAAAACTGCTTTCTACAGACATAAACTAGTGTGTAACAAATTCATACATATTTTGATTGCCATAATTCAAAACCACATTTCTCAATTCTAAATTTGGTGTTCTTTCTGCACAATATATCCCTGGATTTTAACTCTGGGATAGCTCATAGAAGAGTTTCAAAAATCAGGGAATTCCCTGGCGGTCCAGTAATTAGGACTCTGCGCTTTCACTGCAAAGGGCCCAGGTTTGATCCCTGGTCAGGGAACTAAGATCCCACAAGCTGCGTGGCACAGCCAAAAAACAAAAACAAAAGCAAAAAATAAGTTTACTGGTAATTAAGACCTACTGAAGTTTTAATCAGAGTGATAACATGGTCAGAACTGTGACTAGGAAACATTCATCTCATATCTAATATGATAGCCTCCAAAAATAGAAATACTCACTAAACAGATGAAAGAGGATCAAGAAAGAAACTGTAAGAGTTATCAGAGAAGTAGAAGAGCCAAGTACCTATAACTATTAACTAAAAGGAAAAATGAGTGTGGACCTTTAGGTGTGGTCAAGAGCAGCTAATGATACGTTGACAAGATGCCAATAATATTCATACTGATAGCAACTTCGCTTCCTTTGTGTCAACCACTACACCAAGTGCTTTCTTGACACATCATTTAGTTGAATTATCACATAAAATATGTAAGGTAAATACTATCATTATCTTCATTTTATAGACAATAATACAGATAACTAGAGAGTTTAAGTGACTTGTTCAAGGTTCCGAGATATTGAAGTGGCCAGACCATAATTCAAACCTAGGCCATGCTTTTTAATTATTATGCTATTTAGCTACTCCCCCACTGTCACAAAATTGAGAAGAAGTCACTGGATTTGGTAATTAGATGACCGCTTTTGAATTAAAGACACTAGATTGTGTCAAGAGTGACAGGATAAAACACCAAATCTATTTTCCTCTCTTGGCACTTTTGCTAAAATACTTCTTTTCACATTCTCATCTTACACATTAATCTATGCGTTTATCCATTTTTTTGAAACATTACCTTCAGTTTCATAACATCACCTTCACTTTTTTAAACATGGAAGTTGCTCAAAGATAATAAAAAGAGTCAAAAGTCATGAAAAGATGGTTTTTAGCAAAAGAAAATATAAGATTTGTAAGCTCACTCATAATAAAGACAAACACATTTAAACACCCAGGTATCACTTTAACCTATAAGGTCATTGGAAGCCATGTCAAAATTTTAAAGGTATATCATTTTTCATCAACAATGCCACTTATAAACATTTATTTTACAGCTATACTGATGCATGTGGACAAAGATATATATGCAGGGCTTCCCTGGTGGCGCGGTGGTTGAGGGTCTGCCTGCCGATGCAGGGGACACGGGTTCGTGCCCTGGTCCGGGAGGATCCCACGTGCCGTGGAGCAGCTGGGCCCGTGAGCCATGGCCGCTGGGCCTGGGCGTCCGGAGCCTGTGCTCCGCAGCGGGAGAGGCCATAGCAGAGAGAGGCCCACGTACAGCAAAAAAAAAAAAAAAAAAAGATATATATGCAAAGATATATTTCATTTCAATATGGACTTTCAAAGAATTTGAATGTCAACACTAGAGGAATGGTTTAATAAGTTGTGTTTTTACATGTACTGAAAACTATGCAACCGCTACAAAAAAAAATGGTAGGCTTATATACACTGAAACTGTGGTTGCCTCTAATAAAAAATTGAGAACCAGTGTACTGAGATTCGAAAGTGGGATGGAGACCTATATTTCATCATATATCCATTTGCACTGTTTGATTCATACTAAATATGTTCATTTCTTCTTGTATGTATATTTTAACTATAACTATCTAAAGATCTTATAATTAATTTTGTCTACCTGTTTTTGAAAGGGCTATGTGAGTAGTGTATATTTTCATAATCTTAAGGATATACTTAATGAACATAGCAACTACAGCATAACATAAGATTCTAGATCTTTTATGTCTACAGGTACTTTCCTATACTTTGGAGGGTTTAGGGACATTACTAACAAAACTTTACTTCACTTTAGCCTGATCTCTCCTGCTTTTCCTCGTAACAACTGATCACCAAATACAGACGTTTACTTAAAATTCGACTTTTATCAGAGGTTAGGTGAATCACAGAAAGATAAGGTTTTCGAACATCTGAAGTCAGTCAGTTTTGGTCCTCATTTGCAAATTTGCCAGCAGTAGGATTTAAAAATGAGACAGAGAGAAATATTAATGCTGTGACTAAAACAAAAACCCACAGCAGTAAGCTAAGTACCACTACAACTGTACAGGTTATTACTGACTCCTAGAAACAAGATGGAATCCCAGTTAGCAGAACTGAGCATATGTAATTCAAGTTGCACTAGAAAAATACAGGGGGAAAGGCTCAGTCCTACAATGTCGGTCTATAGCCACCATCCACATTTCTTTCCATTGAGCTAAGATGTATAGAAGGGCTGAATAAGCTTATGCCAAAGGATAAAAGTCAAAGTGTTCCAATTTGGGGGGAAAGAAGGAATAGCAGGCATAGGGAATAGGTTAGAACATTTAGGCTAAATTGTATAATTAAAATGTATTTTAGTATTATATGTGTTTCTCATATCTAAACTTTGCAACTTCATCCATTATAAGGGATAATTTCCAATTCTCAATGACACTTAAAGATCATCAGATACAAAAGCAGTGGTGATACCACATTTTCTTGGTGTGGAATGTTGAAGTATTGACAAAAACCCATAATTTAGCTTTATGAGGCAAGGAATAAAACTGTTGTGGCTCTTGCTGTTGAAGCCAATCTATAAAATAAAACTCTTCAACCCCACTGTATAATTTATAAGTCAAATTAATGGTGCTATAAATTACTCAAATCTGTTTATCCTGTTCAAATGATAACCTTACAAGTATTTTTTTCTCAGAAAACTTATTCCTGAGTCATATGTCTGATAGAACTACAGGATAATATATTAATTACTGAGAGATCTCAGGAAATAGATAATTTATGACATATTATGTATTATCCCTCTCACTAGAATGTTACTTTGAGCGGCCATGTCTAAAAGTATGGTACATTCCTGAATTCTCATAACATTATTATTTTTAAATAAAATAGTTCTGGAATTTTAATGGATATTTTATCTAAATAATAAAATAAGCATGGCTATTGCTTAATTAACTGACTTTTAAATGCATTTGATGTTCTGTTACATAGGTCATACTCAAATATTTATATGCAAGTTTAAAAGAGATCTCTTACAGAAATTTTATTTTGTAAATTTTATTACTCCTTACTTAAAAATAAATATTTTAACAAAATAGTAAACTAAAATTGATTAGTACTTCATTTTCAATAAAAACTATGTCACGGGATAATGAATGTACTCATAAACTTTACAAGTAAACCATGGTTTCTTTCAAGAATTTCCTACTGCATAATTATAGTTCTTTTTCTGTCAGTTAATACAAATTATATGAGTATTAACCTACAATATAACGTATTTTCTTCTGAAATGCCGTTCAAACACTTACCTGTATTGTTGAAAGAATTGAAAAAACAAAAACAAAAATTAAGTTGCACATAAACCCACGAGACCTAATAGGCATTCTTTTTTTTCTTTTTTTTTTTTTGCCGTACGCGGGCCTCTCACTGTTGTGGCCTCTCCCGTTGCGGAGCACAGGCTCCGGACGTGCAGGCTCAGCGGCCACGGCTCACGGGCCCAGCCGCTCTGCGGCATGTGGGATCTTCCCGGACCGCGGCACGAACTCGTGTCCTCTGCATAGGCAGGCGGACTCTCAACCACTGCACCACCAGGGAAGCCCTAGGCATTCATTTTTAGTATAAAATATGAACCAAATAATGCCATTAAAAAGGATGTACTGAAGGTAATAGGAGAATACAGTAACAAAGCATGGTCATCCATACACACACAAATGGGAAGAGAGATACACTGGAAATAATCAAAACTGCAAATCAAAATATGTAAATCCCAGTAGTTTTCTATAAAACAGAACCCTTCTACCCACACCTTAGTACTGCTCTCATTCACACAGAAGTCAAATTATGTTCCATTAAACACAGCCTTCATACTTAAAGTACAGATATCACAAGTCTTAAACAGAACATTAAAGTCATGGAATTCTACTGCAATGGAAACAATGGAATGCCCAGCTGCCATACAGTTCTTCTGTTTCCAAAATAAGATACTTTAAGAACCATAATATGCAGCTGACAATTTATGAATTTGGAGCAAACATCTCACCTTTCTGGGCCACTCAAAATTGGTGACATTAAGAATCTATATCACACACAAAATGGTGAAAAGCATGATTTTTATTTGTTATACTTTGACCATCAGAAACTTCCATCTTCCAGGGCTCTATGAGTGTTTTAGGATTGTGAAAATAGATAATGGAAATCTGGTTTAAAATGGAGCTGGGAAGCTGGGAAGGAGAGTTTTCCCATACCTACCCCTGGTCTCAACTCACACAGACAAAGGAAGAAAGACTACCTCACTCCTCAGACCAAACTGCTCATTACTTGCAACCAATGTGCAACTGCCACAACCCTGAACTCTCCTTCTCCTCCAATGAACTTTTGTTCAAAACAACTTCTTCCAAGAACCTACGTAATAAAAACTAGCCTCCCTTTTCTCTCCTTGGACTTGCTCGTGGTGCACCATAGTTTGCAATTCCTCTGTTACCTCGAATAAACTTATCCTTTGCCTAATAACAACTGCCATTAATTTTAAAGTCAACAGTACAACGGAGAAGCATAGGGCTTCAGGGCAGAACACTTCTTAAATAAGATAAGAACTATCTGCTTTTGCTGGCAATTCTACTGCCTGTTACAAGAGGTGGGATGTGGTTGTTAAAGGTTTTGCCTCCACAGGACTAAATAGAGGCATGAACCTGTTTTCATACTTCCCAGATGAAATCTACTTTAATCCATCTGAGGAAATTCTTGCATTTGCTATGAGAATTAGGAATAGACCTGCAGCATTAACCTTCCAGATGTTGCAACTTACCAACAGCTCACAGATAATGGTCACATCCAGTATTGGGGACAGCAGCAAAAGATGACCTATTTGTGTTAATTTATGAACATAGTTTATAATGTTTGCTTTTAATTTTTCTGAAAAACACATACTTTATATGACCCATTGGATAAACATGAATAAATAAATCAAATTTATTAAAAGGAAGAGATACAGACTAACAAACATTTTAGAATATGCTGTTTTGTTAACAGGATCACCCCTAATGGATTGAGAAGTTAGGAATATTGTTCCAAATTAGAACTAAAGAAGTGGAGAAATTTACATGTATTCTATTACTACCCTGGATCCACATCTTTATCTATTCTTCATTATACTACTGTAAGTCTCACAGCTGCTATCCTTGTTTCTACTGATATTTGCTCCCTAATCCATTATCTTCATGGTGCCGAATAATCTTTTAAAAAGTAAATCAGATCAACCACTATCCTCTGGTTACAAGCTATCAACATTCTCTCCTTGTGTTTAGAATATACACCTGAAGTCAACTCTGGCATTCAAAAGCCGCAAGATCTAGCTTCTAGGTCTCTCTAACCTCATCTAACACCACGAACCTGATTTTCCAAGGCCTTCCAAGCCCTTTCTCTGATGAATAACTGCAATTCCTCTGCCTGGGATATTCTTTCTCCTTGCAGCTTTTGTACGGTGCATGCTCACTTTTCAGATCTCAGTTCAAGTATCACATTTTAGAACTATCACTCCTTTCTATCATCATTGTTAATACCTCCCTCCCCAGCTTTCCTCTCTCAGTTTTCCCCACTTCTTTCCCTTACAGGAAGGGTCACAACCTGATAACATTTTATCCTATCTGTCAATATACCCCATTCCATTATCTTCTGACCTCCGATTATCTAGTGAGTAGCTAGACATCATTCTTGTAATTGCCCCGTTACGTACTTGTGCTCCTTATTCATATTTACAATTTAAAGGCTATATCTTTTGGTCACGTTAATGGAAATGTTAATTCTTGCCACTGTAAAAAAAAGTGAAAAAGGGATGTATGTACTATAAGAAGAATTATGTATAGTCACGTGCTTTGCTAGTCTGTCCAAATAGTTTGTATACGACAGGAAATTCTCAATTATCCAGATTTCAGTGAAATAGAAGTTAGTTACTTTGGTTAAAAGTTATAATTTATATAAGTGGTAGCGACCATACTAGGAGCAAGAGTGGCAGAGAAATATAATTGTGTATGTGTTTTTGTTTTTCAAGGAAAAATTAGTTTTGCCCTAAAGCAGTGGTTGTTGGCTGTGTGTGTGTGTGTGTGTGTGTGTGCTCGCCACAACTTGAGAGAGCCTTTGTGCAGCAACGAAGACCCAATGCAGCCAAAAAAAAAAGAAAAAAAAATTGGCTAAGGGTTCTGAATAGACGTCACTTAGACAACTTTCAGATCGTGGACTGTGTCAGGATTTTCAGAACACTTCTTTAGTTGAGAAGCATATAGCTTCCTGAGACTGCTAACCCAAGATCCAGCAGACCAAAAGCTAATTACATAGGAATAAGTGAAGAGATGAGAAAAATTGTTTTATAGTTGCTTATTTGTTATTTTATTTTAATGCTCAACCTTCTAGATATAGAAGGAAGTCTATCTTCTTGAACTATCTAACCCACAACAATATTATAATCTATGTTTTGCAAACTAAAATGAAAGTTTTTTAAATGACATCTGATTCTCACTGACCCTTCAGAATTCAGAATCTCTCTTGCTGTCTTCTTTTCACAACAATATATTTATTCACATTGGTCAGTAAAAGTCTGCCCTCTTTCTTACCAGGATTTAATTCAGCAACTCAATTTTATAATCAAAGCCTTATTGAAGTGTCATATTAGTGGAATAACAAGGTTTCTTACTTAAGAAACAAATGGTGGCTGTCCTTATGGGACCAATTCTCACGAAGACTTTCCAAGAAAATTAGCCTAATACTTGGCTTCCAAGGTTCAAGGCTTATAAGTGGTAAGGAAGGTTTCTTCTTGCCAGGCTAAGAATTGCAGGTGAAATCTGCTAGAGAAAGTTTCTTGGACTTGGCGTCCAAGTATTGGGATAGAAAAAGGTAAAAGGGTTTTAAAAGTGCAATCCAAGATTTATTAAAAACTTCCAGACAGAAATTAAATTTGTGGCCTTAATGATTGCTCAGTATTGTATACCTCTAGTATTGCAAGCAAATTCAAGGCCTCTTTAGAAAATTAACATCCATGCTGCACCTATATAAATGGTCAGGCCAAATCAAAAAATGCAGACCTTTTTGCAATCAAGAATCTCACATTGAGATTTTTATGATCACAAAGGGAGTAAGGGGAGAGTGTAGGAACAAAATACAAATGACTTTGAAATACACCAGAAATATTACTGGGTGTCTTCAGTGGAAAATGTAGCATTGCCCAAGCACACCTTTTAGGGTTATTTTATTCTATGAGGACTCTGCACTTTCCATAGCCTTTGAGCTTTTCATAACTCTGCAAGTTTTAGATAACTGAAAGCAATGCAAATGACTCTTGCTCATAGACATGCAAATAGCTTTTGTAAGATAGACAATTACCCTCTCCACCATGGAATAAACTAGTTACTCGTTGCTACTTACTATTTACTATTTGTAAATTCATTTCTGTATTCCTGATTGAATTCTTCTTTGAACCAGTTATAACTTCTTACTAGTTCCCCATTAATTAGTGAGTTAAATAAAATTTTTGCATGTGTTTATCATATATGTCTATGAAAGTCATACTCTGTTTATAAAATAATCTTTTAACACATGCATGGATTGGGGAAATAATTTACCTTAGTTAGATATAGATAAATGGGAATTAAATATTTTTGAATCAGAAGAAGCATGAAATTTCGTTTTGTTTTTGTCCTGGTGTACTTACATTAATTTTGGGGTGGACAATTCTAGAGCTAAAGATCCTAAAATTTATATGGCCAATAATCTTTCCTAGAAGGCCAATAATTCCATCACTTTCTTAGACAAATGGTACCAGTACCTTACAGGATAAATTTACCCAGACTAAATTATCATTCCCAAAAGAAGAGCAAACAGGAGATCCAAATTTGCATCTCTTAACATCTTTGAATTATAAATGGCAAATATGTGAGACAAATAATAGTGCTTAAGAATTCATTTTTTAAAATTTTGTTCTTAAATAAAATTGTCTGTTCCTAAAAAAATTATCTGAATAATTTGTCCTGTGCAATATAATAAATATAGAACAATATGTTTGACTGAAAATCCTATTAAGCAAACAGAAACATGAGACTTAGTCTCAGTTTACGGCTCAGTTGTCTGTGGCTGCAAACAAGCAAATGACTTGGTGTGAACTACAGGAGCTCAGTGCCATCTGGTGGAAGCATTTATTGTATTTATTGAGCATATATTATGTGCAAGACTGTGCTACATACTGGAACTACGATAAATAGGATATTATATTTGCTCTCAGGAAGCTCACAGTCTCAGATAATTCTGTAAGATAAACAATTACAATATAAGATATATTGTAATATATAATATACATATATAATATATATACATATATGTATATGTATGTACATATGTGTATATATGTACACATGTGTGTACATGTGTGTGTATATACATATATATTATATGTAAGATATATCATATTGTAATATAAGATATATAAATTCTATCCTTTTAATGAAGACAAATCTTCACCTAACTGAGAACTGCTCAAAGAGTTCTGTATAACCAGTATTGTTTAAAGTGGCTGCTTGTTTTTATAGTGTTTTTCATATTAATAAATTTTTATTAAAAATTTAGATGACCTCACTTGCTAGGCTAGGAACTGCAGGTGAAATCTGCTAGAGAAAGTTTCTTGGACTTGGTTTTTTCAGCAAAGTGCCAAGACGGCCCATCATACATGAAAATACTTGGGCTCTAGTCTTTTTGCTCACCAAAGAGATACAGTATAAGACCATAGGTAATTTATTTTACCTTTCTGAGCTACTTTTTGTCCATCTCCAATAAACAACAGAGTTCTGAGACAGAACCACCTCTATGCAAATACTAACATCTTCATCAATATAACCTTATTATTCCAAAAAATTCTTACCCAGGAAAGTAAGTTACAAATAACTGTATTGTCCATTGCAGGATCTTCCTGATAGACTTATATACTCCTCAATTGAAAGCATCAAACAATAGTTTATTACCAATACGCAACACCTGTTCTCAAAATCCTCCCTTTGCTCTGTCCATTAGTCCTAAACTAGTAGAGCCAGGATACTTATCCAATCTTATCCAGTCCTTATCCAATCCAAGCCTCTCACTACCCACATTGAAAGACCCACTGAAACAAAACTGGAAATATTCCAACTCTACCTTCTCTTCTCTGAGACACTATTAAATCTCTATTTTAGAAACACTCATTTATGATGGTAGGAATAAAGTCAGCTTTGTTGTATCAAAGGGTTATTTTGATAATACTTTTGGAAGCCAGCATTCAACAATTTTATTATTTGTTTAGGTAATTTTTGTGGTTATATTTGAAAATGTTTAATGATTTCTTAGTATACAATTTGTTTAAAATTATATCAAAATATAATTAATCCATTTAATTTTCCATTAATAAACTGTGGACAATAAAATACATTGAGGAGAAGTAAATATTTAAAAAAATAATGCTCCACAGGATTTTATAATTTTTTTCCTTGTAAGATATATAGTGCAACTACAGAAGTCATCTAAAACAAATTTAGGGGGCCACACTTATATAGAGGTATTTTGTGAAAGTATATGCTTCACTCCTCAAGATATTATAATAAAATCAAAACTGTAAAATGAGGAGATTCCAAATGAATAATCCCTAAGGTCTCTTCAAAGTCCAAGAGTTATTTTAGAATCACTTTTTGATCCTTGTATAATATTAAGTACAATCTTTAGATGTTTCAACAAAAATTACAAAAGTAATCAAAAGATTGTTATTTTGTTATAAAACAACATAGAAATGAACCCTAAATATAATTTTAAGCCGTATATTCATTTTAGACACTAGATGACATGACCCTGTAATGATTCTCTATTTCTCTTCTCTTGCTCTGTCTTATCACCCCTCTCTGTATGTAAACTGTACTAAAATCAAGGCCACAAAAGTTTTTATTAACAATATTTTCAGAATTACTTTGTCAAAAAGACATATGTCCTTACTTTGGGGAAACTTACATTTTACCGGTAGAACTCCATTGTTAGATTAAACTGGTAGCCTATGCTACCTATGCATTTTTACATGAAATCCCTTATGTACCTTCATATTTAAAACCACTGGGATGATTTTCGCAAAGATTCCATCCACATTTAGAAAATGCTGGTATATACTAAATCCAACTCCTTAAATGAATTGTGAACAGCAGTGTTGTATGAGATACATGCTGATCCAGCACAGATACAAACAGGTCATTACCCCTGCCACTGAGGAGCTGGGCACCCACCAAGAATAGATGTTTCCTCCCAAGAAAGGTTAACAGTGATGCACTCTTAGCTATCAATGCAATCTAAGTGACACAGAAGTAAAAGACAGGTTAACGCCAGCCCTGTTGTAGGAGTTCCTTGTTCTTCTTCACAGGATCCACCAACCTCGGATTCCAAAGACCAATTTCACTAGACTTTTGAGATTCACCTATATTCATTTTTGCCCTGGTTGCCTATGGCAAAGGAGGAAGTGGCCAAGCCTTTTCTGATTTGAAATCATACCTTCTATCTACTTTGTTTAATGGTACCATATTCAGAGGGTGTGTGTGTGTGTGTGTGTGTGGACATAGAACGAGAGAGGCTTGGAAGTGAGTATGTTTCTTTCCTTTTGACTCTGAAATAATTCAGGGCAGCAGACGTAAAGGTGAAAGTGACTTCCCGTACACTCTACTTTTTACTCTTCCAAGGAAAGAAAAATGTCTTGCTCATAAGTAGGCATGATGTTCATATGAATATTACAATAAAGAAGAAATGAGGACTATTTCAGCTGAAATTGGCTATATTAATATAAAGTGTTTTTATATAACTCCAGTACCCTAATGTGGTTTTACTTTCCAGTTTTAATTTATTTTGAAGTTTAAAATAACAAAAGCATGGCATAAGGCTCCTTTATATTTAACAAAATATAAGGGATATGTCAAAATCCAGATCAAGAGTAATGTACAGCATGGTGACTATAGTTAATAATACTGTATTTCTTGTTTGGAGGTTGCTGAGAAGGTGGATCTTAAGAGCCCTCATCACAAGAAAAAAAATTTTGTGACTACGTATTGTGATGACTGTTGATTAGAATTATCATAGTGGTCATTTTGCAATGTGTACAAATATCAAATAATAATGTTGTACATCTGAAACTAATATAATCAAGTATATATATAATCAATTGTGTGTATATATATATATATATATATCGATTATGCCTCAGTTAAAAAAAAAAAGTTTCTTCTAAGACAGAAGTACCGGGGCTTCCCTGGTGGTGCAGTGGTTGAGAGTCCGCCTGCCGATGCAGGGGACATGGGTTCGTGCCCCGGTCCGGGAAGATCCCACATGCCGCGGAGCGGCTAGGCCCATGAGCCGTAGCCACTGAGCCTGTGCATCTGGAGCCTGTGTTCCGCAACGGGAGAGGGCACAACAGTGAGAGGCCCGCGTACCACAAAAAAAAAATAAAATAAGACAGAAGTACCAGTTCATTACTATTTTCTATAATAAGATGTGTGTGTATGTGTGTGTGTGAGTGTGTGTGTATTTTGAATGAATTAATGGTAGAAAGATGTTTAACTGTTTGATCATCTAATTTATAAGTATTACTGAGGCCAGAAGCAGAAAGAAGATAACTTGAATGTAAGGTCTGAACAGTAAAACTCAAAATGTGAAGAGTGCCAAGGAAGGGTTAAAGTATGAGCCCAATTTTGATGGTTAAAATGCCAGAAATAGAGGTAGAGAATCTGTCTTATGAAATATAATCCTAACCTCATATCATATCAACAATAAATCCTGTTTCCTCTAATAAGGCACCTGAGTCCACAAATAGGGACAAAAACAGGACTCAAGGTATTAAGTTCCCGTGTCCTGAGCCAATATTTTTACTCTCATTTGAATAATTTTTCCATTGGTGAAATGAAAGGAATACTCACAATGCTTTAGTTTTTTCAGAAAAATACTTTGAATCAAACTGCTTTAATCTGAAATATGCAAATATAACATAACATTTAAGAATCTTACTAGACTACGATTCTTTAAGCAGATACCAAAAAGCATTTTTGAAAGCTAAAATATAATGTAAAATGCATTCATTGAATGTTTACAGTTTGATTATAGGAAGCAACTATTTGGATTCTTTATAAAATAAAAAAAATATCTCACATGATTTGCTAAAACTACATAGTAACTAAATTATCATGGCAGGGTCAACAATGGAAATTTCATTACCTTCCAACAGATTTAAGTTTTTGATTCATGTAGCTTACATTATTTCAATATCATTCTCCTTTTAGAAGCAACTAAGATTATTTATCTTGAAAAATTACACATGAACTTTAGAAATTCTAGAAAAATCTGAGATCTTTATGTTCAGACACGATGTTCACTAAGTAAAAGTCTTTAAATCACAAAACTATGTTCAAAACAAATTCAAATATTGATCCTAAAGAAAAACTATGCAGTCAGTTCTACGGCATATTTACAAACATTTAATTTCTATATGCAGCGATAAAATCCTTCATGATCATTAACATTATGAAATAGCTTCTGTCAAAAAGACACCAGCAAGGACTCTGCTTCAATGGAATCTCATGGTGAGAAATAGACTTACAGAATTTCCTGTCATCCTCATTTACTAGATGAGGACTCACAGACAAGGAGGGGTGATACAATTGTATACGTTTACACAAAAACTAAATGATAGATACAGGCCTGAAACCTTAGTTCTATAATGCCAATTCATTTTCTATCCTATGCTTAGCTCCTTTTATCTCTCTATTCTATGAGCAGGATTAAATCAATATAATGCCCAAAAATAAGTAGTTTAACTCTAAGTTAAAGGTCAAATGAAAAAAAAAAGATTTAAGAACTTTTCAATAGGGTATAAGGATTACAAGGTCACAACCTAAAAATAAGGATCTGCAAATATAATTTCAATGTTTAAAATGGAAAAGGAGTGTCCTAGATTGCATTTCATACATGTTTGAAAAGTTGGAAAATGAAGAATAGGAAAATCTGTTTAATTTCCTCCATAGATGGCATTTATAACCTAACAGATTATCAAATAAGTCAGTATTCTGTAAAATATCTGTGTGTTATAGGGGAGGTGTGGAGGAGGATTGGGGTTTGTTTGATAGGTGGTGCGAACCAGGCTCCTTACGGATGAGTCTGGGACCAGGGGCCTCTGGCACCTGGGTTACCCAAGTGGTTCTCATCCCAGGAATCCTCTGCTGCCCGGTATAACTCCTGATATCTGAGGCCACGAAGCACGCCCTGTGGGATCCAACTGTGCCTTGTTCACACTTTAACAGGGTCAAAAGCAATATCCTAATGGGGAAGCTAGAGAAAAGCCTGGAAGTTAATACAGAGCCACAGGGCTTTATCTGAAGTCCTTGAGGTCAAATGCATCTGAGTTCAGAGTTTTTCAGACTTCAGAGGGAAAATGAGGTATATATAGTATAAGGTATATATACCTTATGTTATAGCCTCAGTGGAGTCTAAACCATCAACCCATAATTAAATACCTCAGTGTCCCTAAAATGCAACATATGAATATTTGCATTAAGTACAAAAATAAAAACTATAGCCTCACGTCTGTCCAGGGCAGGGCAGGTTTTGAAACTAAATGTGCTAAGAGAAAAAAGGCTCATCTTCAGAACTTTGGGATTTTGAAATTGTTAATAAAGGGCTTTGAACATTACAAAAACTGAAATTTATCTATTTGGAGGGTTTCTCATGATGTGGTTGAGAGATCTGTTTTCACTCTTATTCATCTATAATTTTTTATCACTAATGCAAATGAATATATATACGAGCCATTCTTTTCAAATGTGCAGATTTGAAATACAAGCGGATGTTGGATTATAATGTTCAAGAACAGAAAATTCTTGATAGATCTGTCAAATGGGGCCAAAATGTTTTTATATTACATTCAATGAGATATGGACACACAGGCAGTCCTCTCAGCAGTAGGAGAGTCAAACTGTGCCATACACAGAGCAGTATGATTTCTGCAAAACTAAAGATTAATAGCACACCTGGGTACTATAATGTAAATAAACGATGAAGAAGTAGATTTGGTACAGTAGTTAGAAGACGCAAGCTCACAAATTCTGGCTCTTCACCAGGAAGGCATTCCCAAGAGTCATAAGTGTTCATCCATTGATTCAGTTGTCTTGGGATGGAGTGAGTACTCTATCATTGGAAACATTTAAAGAAAGGGTTGATGACCACTTGACAGTAATATTACAGATGGAGATTATACAGCATGAGCTAAATATCATTAATTTAAATAGATGAATATTAAGAGCATTTTTAATTGTTCGATTTATATTTTAATTGTTGTTTATATTTAAAACAGTCTATCTTCTGAAAAGATAAATGCAAAGAAAGTTATTATCCCTTTTTTATAATAAATGTGAAAAAGTATTCTTATGTGTAATGAATTTAGTGACGACTATAAAAAGCACTTTTTATACAATGGACAATCCTTGAAAGATTATATTTTGTGAGGAAATACTTTGTAACTTTAAATGGGTGTGTTTATTTAAATCTAATGTTCTATTCTGCTTTGGGATAATAGTAGTGTGTGTCTTTAAGATAGGACAGCATACAAGGCCACAGACAAACAGAGCCTTTGCTAATTTCAGGCTGACAGGGAGGTAGTTTAATTAGTGAGCTGCTAATATCTATTTAAGTTAGCAGCCAAGGAAATGTCTGTTAGAAAAAGGACTTGCAAATGAATGGCAAGGCCATTCTCTCTGCCTCTTTTCAACTGTGTCAAAAAGGAAGAGAACAGGGAGCCTGCACCTATGTGGAAAAGAGAAGATTACTAAAAAAAAGTAGAGACAGACACAAAAGTAATCATATGTCTGTGGAACATACACAGTGAGGTTTTGAGGTACTAATGCTTCACAATAAACTTTTACATAAGTGAACTACTTCCAAATATTGTGGAATCTCTGTTTCTTGACTATGGGTAAAACATTCAGAAAAGCTTTAATAATTGTTTAATAGTAAGCAAAGAACATGAAAATGTCTCCTGTGCCTATAATCAAGGTTATAAGCTTTTACACTTAAACTAAAATGGTTTATTAATAAATATTGTTTTTTTGATATAATAAATAGTACGTGTTTTACATTGCCTTTGTTTACTGGAATATTTAGAGAAATAGATGAAAGGAAAATAAGACTATATGAACACTCTGAGTAATTTTTTTCAACCAACATTTGCTGAACATCTATGTATTTCATATATCACTTCAGTCTGAGGCAAATTCCATTAATAAATATTACTAATTAATTGATGTAAAACTCTTCTCTAGGCCAAATGAATTTCACTGGATAATTTTTACAATCTAAGGCAGATTATGGAATTATGATTCCAGTCGAAAATAATAGGGAAAATAAGCAATTTATAGAAAAAGTAATTTCAAAAAAAAAAAAACTTGTTACTTCTATAAAAGAATGATTTAATTATAGATATTGAATAAACTCTATTAAAAACCATAAATATTCAGTATAAATTTCAGCTTTAACTTTGGAAGGTACAATATGAACGTGAGTAATCTTTTACTGTAATTCATATTACATGCTTGTTAAAATAAAAGAGATAATAACCTAATCTTAATTTTATGACTAATTTTTAAAAGTTGGAAATTTTTTTAAAGTATTGCAATTAAATAGCAATTACTTTATTTTATATTAAAGCAGAGAAGACATAATAAATGCCATTTTAGAACCTTTTCTTACTTACAATGAGAAATATAATGCAAATGACTTTTTTTCATAACAGTCCTTTTAAATACACACAATGCACACACACTCAAGGAAGAAGCCAAGGAAACCCCTAAAAAAACTAATATTACTCAGCTTTTTTCTCTAGTTTAAAATTTTGCATTTTTGGAATAGTGCTCAATAAAAAAAAAAAAAAAATGCATGTTAGCAATTCAAATGCACCAAAGAAAACAACACTGATAATTTTGGCAATTAAATTTGTAAGAAGACCACAGAGATAAAGGCTGTGAAGTATCAGAATGCTTGGGAAGATGAAACTAGAGAGAGAATTAATCAAATAATTTACTTGTCTGAATGCCAAAAAATCATAATTGTTATTTCTTCTTTTGTAAATAATTGTGTGAACTAGGAGCTCTGTTCATTTTTTCATTTTAATAGAATCAAACACGAATGCACTATTAGACTAAATATTATTATGTATAAATTCTATTAATTGTTACAAAGCATGTATTTTATTTATGATCATGAGATTATAATACAATCCTCATTAAGAACTAGCTTTCCTGAATTTCGATAATTCCTAAAGCCTTGAATTAATATTTCTATTTTATTCCTGACTGAAATTTTTCCAATGTCAACTAAAGAATAAAGTATGAATTCATATGGATATCTGATTATGAATTAGAATTAAGTAACAAAAATTTAAATTTATTTTATGGCTTAATCTCAAAATTAGAGATGTAAATACAGTTGTTTAATAGATGTATTCAATTAATTTAGGTTATTTATTTATAAAATCACTACCTAGAATACTCTCCTTAATTTATCACTGACTGTAAAATGTGCTAACAGACTAATGGAAGGATTTATGGAAAATCAACCAACTAAGAAAAATAGCTTTATTCTCTGTATAGTCTCTTCAATATAACATATACAAAATAGAAAAGAATTGGAGTGATGAAGAAAAGGGAAATTATTACATAATTTATGTTTAAGTACAAATGAACACAGTAATATGAGACATTCTTAGATATTATTTTTTAAAAGCATTTATAAGTGACTTTTACAAAAGACAGAAGAATGCAGATAGAAGAATTAACAAGAGTTGATTTTTGTTTTCATGCCATGTATTTGTTCTGACATTTTCCATTTTGCTTTTGGGCTTACAAGCTTTGAAGTTTATAACACAAAAGATCTTTAGAGATCTAGAGCACCCTTAATTTTACAAAAGAGGATACTGAGGTCTGAGAAATTAGTTTCTAAATCTGAGGTAACACAGTTGGTTAGTGACAAAAACAGAAACAATTCGTGTCTCCTTGCTTACATTCAAGAGAGGATATTTTCAATGGTATGAGGGCTGGCTTTGAAACCAAGCAGCCCAAATCTAAAGCCGATGCTTTTGATGACTGAGCAACTGCTCTCTCTAGGAATATAAAGACAAATAAAAATATAGAAATAAAATAAGGTATATAAAATTTTAAATAGAAAGCAGAAAGGTCCTGCCTCCAAGGCATTCATAGTTCAGAGGAGTCAACAGGTGATTTTAGAGCAATAGCATAAGTTTAAGGACAGATATTCAGGGATAGGAGGGGTAAACAAAAGGGCAACAGGTTTATGTTTTTATTTTGTTAATCTGTAAATTGGGAATTTTTATATGAGGGTTGTCTGGAAAATTAAACGACATGTGAAAGCACAATCACATAATGAAAGCACAGTATTTAGTTCCATCTTTACCCCTTTTAGTCTACACTATATATATGTTCCATAGAACACTACTGACTCATTTTATAGTTCTTACTTGTGATATAAAGCTGTTTTATTACAATTATTTTTAAACTAGGTGTTAACGCTCAAAGAGAAAATATACCTCATTTTTAAAAACTTTTATTTAAATAATCCTGGTAAATTCTCATAATTTTACTGTTAATTATTTGGAAGTGGTTTTTCAAGTAACGTATGTCTCATCCTAATATTTTAATGACATTTAGTATTTTGCCCAATCATATGAATTCCACATACTGTTATACAAAAATGTAAGGAAAAATCTATAAAACTTTCCAACCAGTGATACATTGGAAACATTTACTTGTAATCTTTATATCCTACATGTTTATACACTAAAAAAGTAAGATCATGGGAAAAATCACAAACCCTACTTTCTGATTTTAACTTTTGGGGGTTTTATATGTTTCATTTAACTTTGTAATTGAAAGAATAGGAAAGAATGCTTCATAATATTCAGTATCTTTGAAAATAAATCATATTTAATGACATTAAATATTTTTGAATTTGCAACTTTATGAGCCAATAGTTGAATTAATTGCTTTAAATTTACATTCTGAATAATTCGTTTTAAGGTTACGTGGTTACATTTCAACACCCCTAAAATGTAGGGATATATTGTGTTTAAAGTTTTTTTTATAAGTATCCCATGTATGTTCTTAAGAAGTATACATGTTAGGTACAAAATTTAGTACAATTGTACTAAATTCAATACTCAAATTATCTGCCTTTCCCCACCCCTACATTACTTTTTTTGTGGTCTATTTTATCCATGCAGAATAAGAATGGTAAATTAAAATCTCATGTTACAGTTATATTTTGTTCAATTGCTTTTAGAAGATCTAGTATAATATACTATTCATTAGGTAGTATTATAGGGATTTTAAGATAATTGATCAACTTTTTACATTTTATGGCCTTTTCTCCTAGGTGTAATTTTGTTTTAGGTAACTTTGTTATAAGTAGCATATTTAAGTAAATGTTTTAATCCAATTACAATAGTTATTTTCAGAGCTTGAAATATTTACATTCGTTACATTAACTATACTTTTCTGCAGTCACCTTGTTTTAAGTTATGTTTATCAGTTTTATTTAATCTTTAAATTTTTGTATGTTTGTTTTCATATGTAGCAGGGAAATTTAAGATATAATGCTGCTTTTTATATCTACCTGTTTTTATCCTTAAGGTTTGCAATAACATTTAAACTTATTTTTTCCAGTTCCTATTTTCAGAATTTAAATAAATATAAATTTTAACTCTCCACTTAAACGTTTCAAAGACTGTACTCGATCTTTAACATGGCCCTTCTTCTAGATATTTATTTATATTGTCTGAGCTTATAAACCCAAATGATTTAAACTTAATCACTATCTTTCATGTTAAATACTGTCTTCCAAGAATTGTATTTTAACATTTCCATGCAACTTCATAACCATATTTGCAGTTTTTACACTTAACTCTGTGTGTCATGGTTTTTAATGTGGATTTTATTCCTGTTGCTAAATTTATTTGCAGTATTACCTTACCCTACACAATTCCTTTTTATTTTCAAAGTTTTCTTTCCTTACCATCTCTTCTGTTTTGTAGATGTCATACTTTCTTACAACCTATTGATAAGACCAAGCGTGCATGTGTGTATATGCTTGTGTATGTGTGTATTGGTGGGGGGGGAGCATAAAGTGGCGATTTCTTCCACCGAATCTTTATGATAAATCTTTATTTCTTTTGTTCTGCCATTTTTTATTTGTTCCTTTCTTCCTTCAGTGAAGATAACCTCCCTACAATGTGACAGACACACAGTTATGCACTGCAAGCCCAAAGGTACTATTACAGTATTATATTTTATTTATATCATGTGGAATAGAGAGATCTGTCAATACCAAGATCTGCTAAGAGAGTATGTGTGTCATTTTTTCTCGCTCACTCTTTGGTTTGCTGGAAAGTACACTGAAGTGTAGAGGTTTGGGCTTAATTGTCAATGTGTGGCTGTCTTCTTCTAAGGCAGGATTTACAGGGACATTAATTTCTCTGACAGTCTAAACAAAAAAAGTGCATGAGAAACTCTATTTACTGCATTCTGGGCTCTTTCCTTTCCTGTTCCAAATTTACTTCTGAGAGTCCCTGTCACTGATACATAATCATCAATGTCAGTAATCACTTATTTCCTCCTAGAGTGGCCAGATTTTGCAAATAAAATATATGGCAACCAGTTAAATTAGAATTTAAATTTTTAAAATTCTAACTTATTAGAATTTAATTTTTATTTTTTAGTATAAGTATTTCCCAAATATTGCATAGGACATATTTATCTGGCAAAATCTCTACCTACCATGCTATTCTTGGGAACTGCTATCACCAAATGTAGTGGGAAAGAAAGATGATTATTTATACTTTGGTTACATCACAAAGCAGGGTTCTGCAGTAGAGAGAGGACTGCATAGTTTCTATTAGGTGACAACTCTGGGTTTCTGAGTAGGTAGCTGATAGTAATGATGTAGTTCCCACCTGTATTTAAGGTAAGTGTCACCTTTGTCAAGACTATTAGGCTTGCTCTATCTTAAGCACTAAACTGTTTGCTAATCATTGATTCTTATAACCACTGAAATGCCTCTCATATTCTGGCAGAGAGTTGAATACCAACCATAGTGATTGTGTTGTTGTGAGTTTTCAGTCTCCCTTACCCCCATGGATTCATACTCTTTTAGTAGGAAATTTGAAGTGATTCTGTAAGGAATTGCTATTTAGAAGACATTTTAAACTAGAATCCCCTTCTTTTTTTATTTAAAAAACTGTATACATTCTTTTTTTAATCTTCTCTGTAGTTTTATTTCCATGTTCTTTTTTTTTCTTCCAGTTTTATTCAGATACAGTTCATATACAGCACTGTACATTTAAAAACACTTGTATATATTCTTAAATAAAGCTCTTCATAAATGATATAATTACCATTTCACATTATTTATATCATTAATAAATACCTGCCCAATTTATATTCCTGATGAAAAATACTTGTATCAATTATATGCAGTACACAGAAAACCTTCCCAAAACTTGGAGGCTTAGAGCAAGATTTTGCGTCTGTTTATTAATGATTCTGTGAATGAATGAGCAGTACTGGCTGGGCTCAGCAGTTTGGTTCTTCCAGTATGCCTAGGGTCACTAATGTGGTTTCTATTTTCTACCAGTTCAGCTAGGTTGACTATCATAAGATGGTCTCACTTGTCCAGTGATTGTTTCTGTCTGGTGGCTATCAGGTCCAAAGGACATCAACTGGCCTGGTTCCTCTCTGCTCCATGTGGCCTCTCCTGCTCTACTTGTCCAGACTGAACTTCACAGGGTGGTTTCAGATCAGATTCAGGGCAAACCCAGTGCACAAGCACTTTTATAAGCTTCTGCTTGCATCATATTTGCTGATGTTACATTGACAAGGGAAGGTCAAGCCCAAAGCCAATAATGGAGGGAATACACAAGGCTGTTGAGATAGAGAGGTCTGATTCACCAGGAGCCTTGACTCTAACAATCTAACACAGTTTTATTAGATCTCTGTCAACAACAAAGGATGTAGATTAGATCAAGGATATATTTACTAAGCAAAACTGACTAATATATGTGAACACAGAAGGAAACACGAGTTGTCCAATAGAGTTATTTTTACATATCAGAAGATTTAATTCCAAAGATGTAGTCAGTTATCTATGGGGGCTTTTGTTTTTGTTTTTTTTAATTGTGGTAAGATGATTATTGAATTTAAATTTTAAAGTATGGGTTTTAATTTTTTTTAACATTTACTGTTTATAGACATGCTATTTAAAATCTCTGAATGTTAACTTTTTGAAATTGATATAATAATACCATCAATAAAAGGCTACAGTTAAAATCACATATGAAAAAATGGAAGGTCTTTGTAAACAACAACAAGCGAAAATTTTACTTTTGTATAAGAATGTATGTATATATACCAAAATATAATTTTGTATTGGGGCATATCTTACTCACATATTGAACATTTCTATGGAATATAAAAGGGCTTCATAAACTTTAATAGTAAATATTGAACTGGGGAATAATTCAAAGGGATTAATTAATATACTTAATTTGAGGACTCCAGTTTTTCAATTCAAAGCTGACACAACATTCACTTACTTTTTAAATATTTTATTTTATGAAATATAAAATCTATACGAATAATTGTCTAAAATATTTAGGGTCTAATTAACAACAGTGTAACAACTATCCAGTTTAAGAAATTGAGTATTGTCATTATTTTAGAAATCCCTCATGTTCTCCCCTAAAAATCCCATCCTTCTCCTTTCCTCTTGGAGATAACTGCTATCTTGATTTTTATTATAGTCATTTTCTTGCTTTTTATTATAGTCATTTCCTTGCTTTTTTTTTTCTTTAAGGTTTTACCAACCGTCTTTAGTTATGCATATCTAAACAGTGTAAATTAGTTGTATCTGTTTTGTGAACCTCATATAATAGAATCACACTATGTGCAAAGTTTTCCTGTTGTGCTTCTTTCACTTTACATTCTGCTTGGGAGATTTATCCAGGATACTGCTGGTGGCTACACTCCTGTTAATGTTAACATACCTGAACTGATCAGGGTTTTTTGGTTGTTTAATACCTTGTATTCTAAGAAATCCTTGCATATCTGAAAGTGTTTTCCTCTGTTTTCTTCTAGAAACTTAATATTTTTGCCTTTTTTATTTAGATCCTTATTCCATATAAAGCAGATTTGTGTATATGGTATTGGAAAGAGACTTCACTTCTGTTTTTCTCATATGGCTACCCAAATTCCAGAACTATTTACTCAAAAGCTCCCACCTCATCCCCACACACTATTTCATTAAACCCCTGTCATGAAGTGTCCATACACTTATTTTTTTTCTAGGTTGACTTATCCTTTCCAAGACTTTTCTTTAAATAAAATTTTTCTCAGGGAACGTTACCAGGAAGACCCATGAGGCATCGTGTTTATTTCAATTTTTTCCTATTCTCACTCAAATTTTGCTTTGAAAAATTGCTCTGAAGAAGCAAGCTAAGTGGCAGTAATATGACATATCTTAATATTATTTTAAAAAGTTGTAAGAAAAGCATCATCATTTCCCACATAATTCACTTGCACATGTGGTTAGGCAAAGAATGGTAGAAGTTAGGCCAAAAAAAAAAAGACTTTTATTTTCTAGCAATGTATCTTAAGATTTACATATGTGAAATGTCTCATTTATGGGAATAAAAATCACCACCCATCTGACCTTAGAATTCATATCTGTGGTTCCAGATAATGGTGTCTGGATTACTAAAAGGGTGTCCCTCATCCAGAACTCCATAACTTATTAAAAGAATGAGGATTTCCGCACCCTGGAAAAAATTATGCATTTGCTGGTAGGCATACTGCCTGAGGGTGTTTCGAGAACATAATAACTGTAGTCACAAGGCTCCAGCTTATTAAGGGGCCAAGTGTGCTCCTATTCTATGCTTCAAATGGGGCACAATTTCTCTAGGCATAGCCCACTGTCTAAGAGTAGAACACTTACTTAAAATGCCTACCCTAAGTTCCATTATCAATCTTTAGCTAAAAGATAGCAGAAAATCCAACTTTTACTATTTAACCAAATAACAATTTAAGTGTTAGCAAGCTCATTCTATGCCTTCAATTCAATGATCTACTCATAAAATAATCACCTCTTATGTCATAATGTAGCTTCAGAATAAAACCTAAAAATACTTTATAATACACTTCAATTTAAAACATAAGCTTTGACAGTTGACAAAAATGCAGCCTATCAAGAAAAAGTGGTACTTTTTTTCTTTAAGCCCTGACTATGGTTCTAGTAATGTTCAGTTGTTATGATCTTGCTGTTCTGTATTTGAAGTGAAAAGAAAAATATGTTACTGAAGAAGAAGATAAAATGAAAACAGACAACTGAAAGAAATTTGACCTAATTATTTTAACAGGCTTAATATGTTTTACATTCGTAACTAAAGAATTTCAGGAATTATGTCAACGAAATACCTAGCATAAAGAAGCTTATGACAGTAATAATAAGCACTAGAATTTGGCTGATCACTTTTCAAAATTATGTGGTCTTTTAAAATGATAAATCTAGTGCTTAATATGGAAAAATACTAATTTTTCATCTATATGTCTTAGAGAGTCACCAATTATATAACTAGAGTAAACATTTGTGAAACATAAAGTCTCTAATAATTATTTTTAAGACAAATATTAAAAACAAAAGTAAAAGCAAAATAAAGCCAAACACCAGGAAGCTATTCTAATCCTTGGATTTGGGATGTTCTAATATCTCAAAAATAAGGTCAACTTCACCAGGAAGAACTCAGATCCATTATGTCATATGGATAAGTGGATAGCATTCTCTGAAATTTGGAGAAATACTAGTGGGACAGATGAAATATCTCACAGTGCCAAGGCAAAAGAGTCCTCATGAGTATATTATACTGCCCATTTTATAGCAACCATCAGTGATCACAGCATCATGAGCCAATGTTTCAAAGGTTATATAAGTTGTAGTCTGGTCCAGGCAGGAGGACAGGGACATCTTATTCCATTGTTTATAAATAAACAATTTCCATCCACGTTTATCCAAGCCACAAAGGTAAAGACATAGGAAGGATGAAGAGTAGCGGGTTACTGAAGGTATTTAAGATAGAGTCCCATGAAAACTACAGGGAATGCACGAGCCTTGCAAACAAATCCCAAGGCATTATGTTTCATTACCTTCCACTGTGGTGATCCAAAAAATGTCTCTTTCATTCAGCTTAGAACCTCTAAACACATGTCAAGCCATGTTTGCAACTCATAGCTGATCAACCGATAAGCCGAACCACAACAATCACACACAAGACAACATCTCAGACCTCCCAACAGAGATGCCCATAGATCATGGACACAAGCTCTGGCATCAGTCTTTTGACAGACTGTTAAAAATCCTCTTGAAGAATGCTGAAATAGAAGACATTCTCACAGTCTGAAATTCAAGTAGCTTCAATTTGTGAAAGAAAGCTGGCTAAACCCACAAACACATGTAAAACTGAATACAGCTGGACTCATAATATATTGACTTTCCTGCTGCATGCCAGAAAGAAATCTTTAGTATTTGTCATTTCATTTAAAAAAGTAGAATGTCTTTTTTGTAGACTTGTGACCAGGCCCTGACTACCTGGACTAAAGGATTTCTTATTTAAGCGCGCACACACACACACACAGAGCAATAATTGTATGATGTTTAATGGTACGTGTTCAGTACCCCTCAGTCTCTTCTGTAAATATGCATGGCTGATAGGATTTATACATTTCTCACAATGCTGTATAAAAGACTGCATACAGACCAGAAGCACAGTGCCCTCTGGTGCACATATAAAACAAAATATTTATATAACAGGATCTACATAGATACAGGCACAAAAACAAAACTAAGTTTTGCTTCTGCATACATCTAAACCAGTCACTGGGAATTGTACATTTCTACCATGAAGAAACAAACCAAAATGATAACCTTCATAAAACATTCTTTATGGCATAGATCAAGGCAATCTAATCCATTCAGGCAACCACTTGTATACTCCTCTATTTAATGGATTCACTAGGCTTGGGTGGAGTATGACTCCTTTTTTGTAACTTATTTAGATTCAAACAGAATAACCGTAGAAGTTAAAGGCCATATATCTCAGCCTCCTCCTTTTTCTTGGCCTTTGTTACCGCATCCTATTTATCTGCATTTCCTTTGTATTCCCTGGCCATTTCCTCCAGGTTCTGAATGTGCAATTACCCTGCAGGTAAAAAAGGATGAGGTGACTCAACTTCTCAGTGACTAAGTAGAAGACACCATTTCCACTTAAGCTAAAAAAAGGTAACAAATCCTGATACAAGGTAGAAAGGAAAGGCCATTCAAGAAATTTCCTTTTAAAATTTTGAGTATTTGAAATGGTAAACTCAGCCTCAGAGTTAACTGAAACTTACTTTACGGCAGTTTAGCAGTCAAGAATTTGGGAGTTCTGCACTTGTGGTCACCATTATCCAGTTTTTCCATAACAAGTTACATCTCCAAGAAATACTTTTAAATAACCAGAAAACATTACCATGGTGAATGGTCAATAATAACCCTTCTGATAATAACCCTTTCCCACCTGAAACTTTCCCTTAGAGCAACTTAGTTATCCACCACCTTCAAGGAAGATATCTGTAATTGCTTTCCCTTTGCTTCATACCTGTATATCTTGTATCTTGTGCTAAATCCCTGCCGGCTTCTGTCCACAAAATCTGTGTATTCCTGTGAACGATGGAAGGGTCCCTTATCAGAGAGGAGCCAGTCGAAGGGGCTTGTGGCATGCTGATCCGAAACAGCAGCAACTGCTAAAACCCAGCAATGAAGACTCAGTGCTATCCACTCCCATAGAGCCATCAGAGAGAACAATTCAGCACCAGCTCTGCTCCGCCATATCATGCTTCCACTGGGGACTTAGAGCCTTCATTCTCTTAGCTTTCCCTCAACACCTAGACAAAACACACAGGCAATTAGTTAGCCCCTGGAAGATTCTTTTCTAGCAATTAAGGTACTGAAGTGGCAAATCCTTTTTCAAAAATCTAATATCAGTGTTTTAAATTAGATAATAGCAAAAGTGATTAACAAGTAAACTGAAATAATTTCTTTTTTTCAGAGCTGTGTATCTTTCAAACTTTGGTTCTTTTTGTATTTATTGGAAAATAAGTCACTGAGTTACAGCAAGCCTTGTCAGGACAGCATCATACAGTGGATCATTAAACCCACTGAGCAACAACTAGCAGAAGTTTTGACTCATAATTATTTTTTCAGCTTAAATGTTTTATAACACTGGACACTTTCAAAAGAAATATTGAATATGTTTACTTAATAAATTGTGTTATAAATTTTAATACATGTATTTTATTGTTTACTTATTAGAAAAAGGCTTTAAAATGGATTAAAAGATAGATAGATGGAATGAAACTGTGGGTCTAAGAATACATAAACAAGTAAATAAATATGTGTATCTATGCCTCTATCATTTATCTATTTCTAGCAATATATTTAGATGCGTGGATGGGTGGATGTGGGGGTGGGTGGGAGTAGAGGTATGCATTTTTGCTGAGTTATTTTTAACATTATTCTATTAGGGAAAAACTTCCTTGACTATTTAAACAGAATTATAATTATTTCTAGCACATTTAAAAGATTTAAATGGACATCTGTGTCTTATTCATAAGATAAACAGGCATATCTACAAAATTCATATACATACACAAACTAAAACAATATAGATTATACATAAACTATGAAAACACATACATTAATTTTATAGGCATTCAAAACCAAAGTAACAAAGAGGTGTCATCCCAATGTGATATAGTATAAATGACCTTACACAAAGCAACTGATGCAGTTTATATGCTATGCAAAATATTCTACAAATATTTGAATTTCAATTTTACTTTCCATCCCACCAAACTTTTTCAAAATTATTATTTATAACACATAGAACCATGCATTATAGAAATTCTGACTAGCAAGAAAGTTTGGTTGTGAGCATTTTGGGTCAGCAAAATCTCTTTAGGAAGCCATCAAAATGCACAGTATTAAGTAAAATATTTTAACTATGACAGTTGCCATATGTCTCTGGTGTTTGGTTATGGCGATTGATAATTTTAATTTGCTGTTAGTTGTAACCCTGTAATTCACAATTTAATCCTGAATTATTTCAATATGAGAGGTATACAGCAATTTTGCCACTAAAAACTATCTCAAAACAGTGATACAATATGGCTGACCTAGGTCTTTAGATTCAGTCTTACCCTCTACACAATTAAAAGGTTCAATACCCACATACGATCTGATTTGCCCCAATCATATGAGTTGTTTATGTGGTGATTTTAAAATGTGATGATTAAAATATGCCCTCGTCTGTAAGTAACAGAGGACATCTTACAAGTGAAGATGTTTTAACAATGATTTATCATAAGAAAGGACAATATCACATAATAAAAATACTGTGGAGTAGGAGTTAAAAGATCCTGTATCCCCATCAATTACTTGTATAAATATAGCACTGTCAAATGATTCAGATCATAACTTCCAGTTCTGATGAAGAAAATAGATTTTTTTACATATTGTTTTCCTTATGTGGAAGCAATACTATTTACCTTAAAAACAGTATATTTCATTTTCATTCATAAACTAAGAATTATTATTATGTGTGATGGTATGGTATAATCCCCAAATGGTTAATAAATATTTCTTATCTTTGTGAAACACACATTTTTATTCTGCTGATCAAATATATTCAAGGTAGCAAATTAATCATTGTTACCAAAAACTTATATAAAGCACGTAGAAAAGCACCTATAGCATGTAAGGACATTAGGAGTGTTTCAAAGCATATTTCATACTTACAGGAAATCATGTAATTATATACCATCAAATTAAACCCTACTCTTTGTGGTGAAGTACATGACTTTGTTAAGAAACAGCATGTTGTGAAAGTAGGATATGACTGACCTAGATGACATTGAAGGTCCTATTTTAAAATTCTGTCATTTTTCAATATATAATTACCCAGAACAACTGCTTTTATTATTTTCTTTATCAAATATATTGAAGATGTTTCATGGTCCTCATATTCCCTAATATTAACATATAAGAAAATGGAAAGATGTTCCTAAATTGTGTACAGGGGAACTACCTAAAAATGTTAGTGTTAGGTTTTAATTATTTCTGTTTCTTCAACTTCTGATATGGATACATGTTCCCACTTATGTTCAGAAATGAGTTTTTCTGAAAGAACAGTTTATTAGCACATGGGAATAACAATCCTGTTCAAGTTTAAATTAATTTGGGGGAACTACTGAAATCATTATAAGGTCTTTTTAAAGGGATGTACAATAAACCGAACTATGATACCCAACAGTTCTACAGAAGCCTTCTTTGAGAAATAACTTTGAAGAGTTACAAAACAGGAAGAAACATAGTGTTAAAATACATTAACACATTTATGTATTTAGGCTTCCAAAGATCCTTAGGACAAGTGGCCATTAGGCTCAATATTCAGGAACAACAGGACTTCATTAGCCTAGTTTGTCACAAAAGCAGGTGAATGCACATTTGAATCACCTTTGTATATGAGTACTAATTTTAAAATTATTCCTGAATGGCCTTTATAATATGATAACTTTATGATACAGATTACCAGTGACAATTACCAGTAGCATTCCTTTGAGGACATTTGGAGTTCACTGCTGAAGTAAACAGCTAAACTTAGAAGTATTGCTAGGAAAAGAAATCATGAGGTACAATGAAAGAAAGTGAAAATGATTAAGTAAGTGAATTCATCAATTCCACTCCCTGGAGTGCAGGGATAATGCACAATGATCTTGAACTTACTATTCCTGGATAAGTGCCTAAGCAAACAACTAAGGAAATAACAATGTCAATGCACAATATTTTCCAGAACATGTAAGGGTGTATTTTATGAAGAATAAAAGAGATTGAAGATCAAAACACAACAAAACATTAAAAACAAAACAAAAACTTGAGTTCATGTTAAAAAGTGGTATTGATCAAGTTTTTCTTTTCATAAACTAAAAGGAAGTAAAAATAGTGAATTATCATACTGTTTAAAAATACATCTTTAGTACATGGCCTACTCATAACAAATTTTTTCTCATAAAATAAAATTTAGTGAGAACATTATCAACTCACACAACATTATTACTTGCAAATACCCAATGGCCTTGAGAATCTGTACAGAAGAAAACACACCAAGAAGATGTTACATATATAGTAATACACACTAATACATAAAATACATCATAAATACACATATTATAATACATATATATTCTTGTATATAATTATTCTTCCTCACTAGCTCTCTGTAATCCTATTCCAGGCTAGTAGTGCACTACTTTTATCTAAAATACTGACATACCATGTGTATTTGAAATTCATAAACTACTGAAATTTATAAAATAAAATATGTCCTATCATATTGAAACTGAATTTCTAGTATACCTGAAACTATAAAGGTAAAAAGAAGACTAAGCATCACTGATATATCCTTTAGAATTGTGTGTAACATCATTGAGGCTCATCATTTAGACCACATTATTTCATTATCCAATATCTAGTTGGTATTTCAATGTTAATGATTCCTATTCGTTAAATAATTAACATTGCATGTTGTATGATTTCTTCTTTTATGTCTGCATTTGGACTGATTTTTATTGCTAACATATCTAAAGTATTTTCTTAGGGAATAAAATCCACTTGTGACCTTGCAAATGCAAAGAAGTTTCATAAGTAATTGTGTCAAATATATTTCTTTTTTTATTTTGAAAAATGTAAAACCCACAGAAGAGCTAAGAGACTAGTACAGTACACACATATATCCTTCAACTAGATTCACCAATTGTTTATATGTTACCACATATTCTAGTCAGTATCTCTTTCTCTCTCTCTCTCTCTCAATCCCTTAGAACAAAATCTAAGGAAAACTGACTGATTTGCCAAGGTCATATACCCATTCTCTAAATTTCTCGATTTGAGCAACTACTGCATTTCTCTATAAAATAGCTCCTTAACATTCATAATCACTAATACTAAAATGTGTAAATATAAAACTTTCAATCTTCAAAATAAAGTCTCCAATTCCCAAAGTGACTGTATTCATTTAAAAGCCACATTCTTCCAAGTAATTAAATGTAACATATTATTCTACTAAGTATAAATTTTAGAATCATTTTATTATTATAAAATAAGTATATCTGTATAAAACGGTCCCAAATTCTATTCAAATATAAAACATATTATTGTATTATCATATATTACATAATATATGGTAATTATTTTATTATGTATTGAAATAAATGCTAGCTCTGCAGTAAATAACTGTTAAATATAACATTGTATAAGTGAATGAATGATGGAAAAGTTAAAACATATTTTAACTGTAAATTTTTAATAGGTTTTTCCACAGTTATTCATTGTTTATATTCCTATTTAATATAGAAAATAAGCATAAAAGAGTAAATCTTATTTATTATTTACAATGTGCAAAATACTCTGATATGTTTTGAGATGGAGGTAAACCACAGGTATCACTAAAAATACCACTTCTGTCCTCAGAAATTTAGAATTAACTGAGGAAGGCCGTGTGTAAGGTGGGACCCACTGCCTATGGTCCCCTCTGTCAAAAACCAATACCCCCGTCAACTGAAAATCAACATTCTTCCATTTGTTTCTTTTTCTGGTCCCTTATCTTGAAAATGATAAAAATGATAGATACTTCCATTCACTCAAATCTTTTTTTTTTTTTTTTTTTTTGCGGTACGCGCAGGCTCAGCGGCCATGGCTCACGGGCCCAGCCGCTCCGCGGCATGGGGGATCTTCCCGGACCAGGGCACGAACCCGTGTCCCCTGCATCGGCAGGCGGACTCTCAACCACTGCGCCACCAGGGAAGCCCCATCCACTCAAATCTTTAAGCCCAAATCCTACTTTCCTCTGCCTTCCAAATTCCAAATTCTAGGCGTTCTTCCTCCTGTTGTGAGGGAACCACGGACCGAAACCGCCAGCCTCCGCTAGGCACGCTGATAACCGCTGGTCTGAGCTGTGTTGCAACAGGAGGTCCCAGTACGCCGCTGAAAACTAACTGGGAGAATTCAGGAGGGGCTGAAAGGAGGGAGGACACGCCAGCCCACAGTATGTCTGATAAAACTAACCTGGAAGAATTCTCTGGCGGGGTTAAACGGAGGGAGGAGACGATGTGTCCTTCCAAGCTCCCAGGATCCTTTGCGCTGGAATCCCTCTCGGCTGAGAGATGCGCGCGCCACCCAGAAAGACCCTGAGTCAGGAGGATTGGTCAGAGACAACCCAGAAACTAACCCCACCACCATAAAACCCGAGAGCCACGTGGCAGAGCAGTCCTCCTGGGTTGCCTTACCCTCCTGCTTTCCGCCAGGACGCCGCTTCCCAATCAAGTCTCTTGCTTTGTCAGCATGTGTGCCTCCTCGGAGAATTCATTTCCGAGTGTTAGACAAGAGCCCATTCTTGGGCCCTGAAGGGGTCCCCCCCTCCATGTAACACTATGAATCAAATCTATCACTTTCTTCCATACCCACTTTACTTAACTGGGTCATTCTGTACCCCCAACAGTCTCACGGTTGCCTCTTCACTGAATTACTGCAATAGCTTCATAATTGGTCATCCTATCACCCCTGTGACTCTCTCCAATCTCTTCTTTTAACTGCAAAAGTTATCTTACTAAAAAAGATAAATGTGAACGTACAACAGTTTTACCCCACTTATATAATTATGCTTTTGCCCTCTGGATAACATCCAAAGTCTAAGAAAATTTATAAAATTGTCTTCCCTTGCTTAACTCTTCATCCATATGCCCCGCCGTGTGTATGCCAGCACCATTATCAACTAAACATCAACTGTTTCAGTCATAGTTGTATTCCACAAACTTACCTCACTTTCTCCCTATCCTCAGCATCTTTGCTTATGCAGTTTACTGCACCTGAACCTGATTTCTACTTGGATCCCTTCACCTGCCCAACCCTACCCTATCTTTGAACTTCAGCCTTGGTTGTGACTTCCTCCACAAAGTCTCTGTGACCCTTTCAGGTTGACTGGTCATAGTTTACGAAGCCATTACTTCCTCTATTATAGCACATTTACACTGCATATTTATATGTATATTTTATCTATTTGCCTGCATACCTCCCCTGCCTCCAAATAAACTTTGTTTTAGGAGGACAATAATCATTCCTATTTTAATGACAGCTGAGTACAGTTAGCAAAGTGCCTGAAATAAAGTTGCTTAATAAGTATTGTCTGAGTGAATGAATAAATGATGATTAATTAAGTACTAAATTGAGGTGTAATTAATGTGATATGGATGGCAAGATTAAGAAAACTTCTTCGATGTGGAAATAAAGAACGTTTTACGAAGGAGTTTGCATCTGAGCTATGCTTCAGGATGGCAAAGACTTTGATAGCGGAGAAAAGAGAGAAATGGAGTTCTGAGGTCATGGTTTCTGTGTCCAAATCATAATCATAAATGACATGTTCAAGTAGTATCAAAGCAAAGCATTCTTAACCTTCAAAAATTGTTAAGAACAAGGATATGAAAGCATTGTTATTAATTACTGTACTAGCTTTAGGTAAAAATATAAGGTATTATCATGATCTCACACACAATTGTGGACAACTAGGAATCTTTTCATTTATGTTCCATTATTCATGGTTTCAGAAGATAGACAAAATGAATGAGAGTTCACGGCGAAAGTCAAACACAAATCCTCTTCTCGTTAACAAGTACAGTGTCTTACATAGTACTGCAACTGTTGAATTTAAAGAATAATAATATAGAAACAGCAGTTGAATGGCTTGCCCCTCCCGCTTTGGAAGGTCATATTCTAGGGATAACTTTATCTGAAGCCCCTCCAAACCCTATACGGTCCGGGTGGAGGGGTGGGGGGAAGACAGTGATGATGAAAATGACATGCTATACTTATTTCCTTCACAACAAAATAAACATTTATTGAGTTTGTTTGATATGCCAAGCATTTTACCAATATTTCCTTATTTTACCCCCAAGCTGCACAGTGTGGTATATATTATTATCACCATTTGCTTATTTAGATGACTGAGGTTCAAGGTGAATAAACATGCAGCAGAGCAAGCTTTAAATGGCATTTCTCTTGAAGTCAGACTGAAAACCAAGCTCTCCCTGTTACACCACACTACAGCCTAATTAGAACTAATTGCATATTGAAGGTTATTTATTAGAATTTTTGTTGTCACTTACTGAAATGCTTTTGAACAAAATAAAAATTTTAAATGGACAATATAAATAATAAAAATAGAAAATAAAATTAAAATGGGATAATTTTATCTCAGGCTATTATAAGCAAGGGATCTGAGTAACTACATATTATGAGTTTTCATCATACAGGTTTTCATATTATGGGTTTTCAAAGCATATCTGCTCCATATAATTTAATGTTTTCAATAAAGATTATATCCTAATCAACTAAATGTGATTCAGTTTAATATCTTTTGAGACATGTACCATAAACTAAAAAAATCAGAAAACTAAGGTTTTCAGCTTGTGTGTGTTATTTATTGGGCTAAAAAGTATACTCACGATCAGACTGATTTAATTTACCTATCTGCTGTTCAGAGATACTGTAAGATTAATTCAATAGGCTTGATTACTCGATCTTGTTATAAATTGCTTTATAGTTTTACTAAAAGAAAAAAATACTATCCCACATACATAAAACAGAATTGGTATCTCACAGTGGGAGAAATAATAACATTTCAGTGGAATGAGATGACTTTAATATTCTGTTGAAATGTAATCATAAATTTTTATATAAAGTCAGTTTTCTTATGTTCCCAAACATGCCAAATAATGACAAGAATATGAGGATCATTTCTAATGAGATTATTTTAAAGAACAATAGTGTGAAAACTCAGGACTACTGCTAAAAATATACATATATGTTATATTTTATAGTAACTTTTGGCAAGGAAGATCCCTGGATATAGCAAAAATAATTTTAAAGGTATAGCTTTTTAAGAGCACCAGTTAAACTCAAGTATTCAGTTTGAAAAGCTTATTCAAACACATATGGATAATATAATGCATCATCTTATATGCATGTGCATATGGATTTTCATCTTTGAATGTTCATGACCTACATATAGTATATAGCCAAATTTAATAAAAGAATGAGTTCCATTATTCAATGATTTACATCCTCACTTTAGTAATGATGTATTAATTTATGGCTTTAATTAAATTCTAGTTATGATCTGTACTTTTAGATTTCAAATGACCTAAAATTGCTCTTCCATAATCTAGACATTGTTTATTTAAAGGTATTGAATTTTTAAATAGCTTAATGGAGTAGAATTTGGCATTTTATTATGTAAAGATGTCAAGATATTCATCAAGGTATAAAATTTTGCATGTTTTACATAATGTGTACCATATTCCATATAAATAGGTAGGATTTTGCCACTCTTTTTTTCTATATTTCACCAGGGGTATAGAGAAGTGATTGCTTTACCTTTGTCTGTGCATCTGTTCAAATAAACAGTAATATGTTGAAATGGGAATAAAATCATTCTGACTTTTAGCTACGCAATTTATCACTAAGTCTATCTAGGAATTAAACCAAAAACTAAGTTTTTCTTTTCCTTATGAATTGATAATTCTTTCATTTTTCCCTTAAGAAAGTAAAACTAATTTATAAAAAGCTAAAAGTAACGCTAATCCCTAAAGTAAAAAAAAAAAAAAAACCCTTTCAACTCCAGGCATCGCAGAAACCTGAGGTTACCCAGAGACTACAGCTACAGAAAGAATGGAATGCATTCATATGAATTAGCAATTCCTTTTGAATTTGAAAAACAAACGTTTGGGTGGGTTAACAACTACCTTAAATTCTTTTCAATATGGTGGTTTGAAAATTATTTAAATAACTGCAGATGGATTTCCATTCATTAGTCTTCTAAATTTTACAATATACTACTATTATCCTCTTAAACACCTTTGTTTATGACCAGATGATGAAGGATCAACTGGCATAGTAATCCTTTGGCCTCTAATGCTTAAAACTCTGTCATGCGCATTGATTGTAAGGTTTTGGAACATGCACTGACTTGAATTCCTCTTTATTTTATTTTATTTTTTTAACCTTATGAGCTGCTTATTAAGTCTGCTTATAAGAGATTTTCATTATTTAGTATGTTAGTAATGCATTATTATTGTACTTTTTCACCTTTCTTATTCTTAAAAAAAAAAAATGGGCTTCCTTGTTTTAAATCACATTGTAAGACTGGCCTTAGAAGTGAAACTTTTTAGTCATTTAACTCTGCTAAACCTGTATTCCAGAGGGTCCTTGTCATTATTTATTTTATTTAGCTGATCAGGCAATACAGTGCCTCTGAATTACAGCTTTAAGTGTTTTCCATCTTAATGAGGGTTTGTATTCCTCTGAGGAGGTTATACTGCAGAGGGAACTAATCTCCTGCTTGATCCTGTCAATACAATCTTGTCCTACCAATAAAGAGGAAGTTAAATGCTACTACCTAATGATAGAACTGATTAGAAAAAATGAAGAGAAAGTGAGTTCCATTCTTTACTTCTGTCCAGAACATAGGAGAAATTATTCTTAAAAGCCCAAAGTTCAAGAGTAACCTGGGTTATCTTTACATTTTAAATATAAAATATCTTGGTGTTTCAACATAAGTGATTATATTAAAAAAATCTTGGTAAGATTCAGATTGTACTCAATTTTAATTCAAAAGGAAAGTGACCACAGACTAAAGAACAAAGTTTGGAGGCAGGATGTTTAGAATAGTATATTTAGATTATA
Organism: Tursiops truncatus; assembly: GCF_011762595.2. Taxonomy (NCBI): domain Eukaryota; kingdom Metazoa; phylum Chordata; class Mammalia; order Artiodactyla; family Delphinidae; genus Tursiops; species Tursiops truncatus. The sequence continues at coordinate 11,031,684 of NC_047034.1, read as the reverse complement.
AAATCTAATTTTAAAGCAAAATACGAGGACTGCTTCAGAAACCTTATTATAACTAGTATCTTTGACTACCAAAACAGAGGAACAGAAGACAGCCTAAAATAAAGATTAAAATAATCAATGTACAGGAGTGGAGTGGAAATAATGGTAACAGACATCTGGATTTAATATGGTTACTATAACTGGCAATATGATTCTGCTTTTTCTGGCATGATCCAATAATAAAAAGCATTCTAGTTTGTGAGGAGAATAAAATATCTCTTGTCAGTAAAAAGAATTCTGTCACATAAATGTAAATTTAAAGAGAATTTGAGGAAAAAGTTAATTGAAAAAACATACTATGTGCAAATCCATGTAGATGCAAAGATAATAAACCTTTTGCCCCTGCCTTTATGGACAACGTCAGCAGTTACAGTTTTGCAAAGCTTTAGAAATGCTTTTTTAAAAAATATTTATAGTGATCCTGAGTAAAAATTGAAAGTACAATACTAACTTGCTGCTCAGCAAAGGCATCTGAACTACTGTAAATAAAGGCTCACTAATATATTCCAAGACTAAGACATAATACTGGGATAAAATTCAGAAAACTTGAAGTTTGGTGTCCAAATGGACAATAAATCAATCTCTTGATCTATAAGGGGACTAAAACTTGTTTTGGAGTTAACCAGGCCTAGAAGGTGAAATAAGCTTTTTAATTAGAAATTACTCTACAGAGAAACACAAATAGAAGTGTATCTTCTGAAGTCACACACACACACACACACACACACACACACACACAAGAGTACATTTAAGAAAGTTTCAAAGAAAGTTTTGTAAAATTATTAAAAAGTGTTTTTTAAAGATCCTGATTATTTAGGCCATAGGGAAAACTTGTAAAATTTCAAAATAATAATCTTAGTTTCTTTTTATCCATTTGCAAGGAAATGAAAATATTCAAACTTTTCAACCTAGGAGTGTGGGTTATAAACATTGTCAGTGGACTCCTAACCTATCTTCTAATTCTGGTTACAGGGATCATTCAACTTACAGGATAATAATTCCTGTAATAATGCAATAATTCCTGAAATTCCTGTAATAATGAATTCCAGTATAAGCAACAATAGGCAAGGATTTGTGTTGTTTGATTCACTAATGCACCTGTACCACCAACAAAAGTACCTGGTGCACGGAAGGCCCTCAATAAATACATGATAGAATAAGAAAATTAAATTAATAAAGTGCATTTTTGCAATGTTAATATGATTTTTTATTAATTTTAATTCCTAAAAATCAAAAGGCATAACCCATTAAAAATGTTTCCATTGAAAAAAGCTAACATTGAAGCAAACAAACAAAATCACCACACAATCAGATGTCAACTAAATCATCACTCTGAGAATTATTATGACTTTATTAGCAGAACCGTCCTGGTTCCTCCATTTCTCTTAATAGTCATCCTTTAACTCTCTAGATAGAAAATACTTTCTTTACTGACCTATCTATATTCTGAGGAATTTGACAGCCCTCCTCTTCTCTTAAAGAGAATTATATGCACAATATCAAAATTGGACATGTGTGAAAATAAAATGAGTGACCAAGCATTAAATTTGCCTGAGTGGATTAATTAAATCAAAGTGTACTTCAAATAGCAAAAAACCCCATAAGCCTCTTAAGTGCAATTGTATCTTTTCATTGTTATATTCCCAAGCTTTACCCTAGCACACACCATTGATCAGAAATCCAATAAATATTTCTTGAAAAAGAACCAAAAGTAACAAAAAGACATGATCTACAACAAGCAAACCAATCTAGCAGCAAGTAGTTAAATCTGTCTGCTGTTTTCCAATTTCTTCTGAACCACCAGCTAACAAAGAGTGTCAGAACTCTGGGTATTTCTAACTGTAGAATGAGTCTTCAGCAATGGACTTTTGCACAGCTTACCCAGTTGCCAAAGATGCTGGGATGGCCCATATTTGCATATGGTAGCTACCCTTACAGTGCCTGGTATTGGCAATATATTCTACCTTGTGTAACTAAACTCTTTTCTAACAGTGAACACCTGCTTTCCCCATTATTCCCCAACGTGGAATTTTGAAAGCATTTGGTATTTTCAAGGACCACTGTTGTCAATATATTACTTTAACTTTTAAAATAGCTCAAACTGACTCCAAATTCAGGGAGATATAAAGAATTTAAGATACTAAGTTTCAAAAGTAAAGTAAAGTAAACCTATTTTTTTTAAAATCTGTATTATTGAAGAGAGTTTTTATATAAAAAGAGCCAGCCAGATTTTGAAGGATATTATAGGGAAAAATAAATGGGGCATTACTATATCTGACACATAGAAACTGTTGAGTATTAGCTAATACCCAGCATATCATGTACATACTAGTGTAATAGTGGTAATTTTTAAAATCATATTGTCTGAACTGGTCAGGCAATACCTTCTAAATAATAATCATAGAAATCAATATTGCAGGACTTATCTGAGACCAAAATTTGGTAATAGATAAACTTTTAATAATCAGTTAATAATTGTCCAATTTCAAATGCTGAGCAAATAAATTATCTTCAGCTTAGAACTTTGCAAATCTATATCCAAAAGACAGTAAAGCATATCAAATTGTTATCACTTTTGTCATGAAAGAATCATGTGAAGCTAGATTAAACTTTTGTTTACCTTACTGATTCAATATTATTGATGAGAAAGAAATATTTTTAATAGTTAATCACAGCAGTTTATATTGGAGTTGTTGGGTCTTACTCTAAATCCAAATTGATCTCCTTAAAGAGAAGCTGTTAAGGATAGATTTACAAAGTTATAATGACATGAGTGATCTTTTATATTCATTCTGGCCTGTCATCATATGGTTGTGATTTGTTGTTTCATCTTTTAGATTGGTTAAATAAGAGATGTGTTAAAATGTCCACATTTCATGGATGGATGGAAGAGACACATGAAAACCTGCTAGAGCTCACTCTAAGAGGAAACATGGATGCTCCAAGTTATTTTTCTCCAGTTCAAACATAATTAGTGTTATCTTTTTAGCTGAAATATAAAGATAGTTATACATTTAAAATGTCAATAATATGTCCTTGATCTACAAGTTCTCAAATAAGGAGAGAAGTGTTACAAAAAGCTGTGTGTGTTGGGGAGGAGCGGTGTAAGTCTAGAATCTGTCTGCACTCAAAGGTGAGAAGATGCTGAAAACAAGTACTTTAGTCAAAAAAAAGGTTCAAGAATAATTTTGTGCTTCTTAAGAAATTGCTTGGGATTGCCTTTTTCTTAGCTATGAACTTTAAGTTTCAATTCACAGTGAAGACTGGATTCATTTCTCTTAGTTCACATTTCAAAAAATGAAAGTGCTATTTTTTAAGTGACTGTGAAACTTTCAGTAAGTAGGAAAGAGTATCTCTTACAAATCCAAAAAACTCACATGCTATCATAATCGCTTACTCAAGACAGGTTTTGAATTCAAATTAACGAGTTGTTTAAAAACTTCATTTGGGGGCTTCCCTGGTGGCACAGTGGTTGAGAGTCCGCCTGCCGATACAGGGAACACGGGTTCGTGCCCCGGTCCGGGAAGATCCCACATGCCGCGGAGCGGCTAGGCCCGAGAGCCATGGCCGCTGACCCTGAGCGTCCGGCTCCGCAGCGGGAGAGGCCACAATAGTGAGAGGCCCGCGTACCACAAAAAAAAAAAAAAAAAAAACTTCGTTTGGAGTGAAATTAGTAATAAGGAACAGAAAATATACTTTCTAGTTTGTTGCTGTTGTTCATTGATCACTGGCAATTCATTTTTTTTCTAGATTATTCAATTTTGGAAACTTTAGTCTTCTTCCACATTATTTGATAGTATAATCTTGGAAATATTACTTTTCACATGTATATAATGTATTGAAACTTCGTATATTGGTGACAGGTCTGAATGAATAATCAGAAATTCTCATTATAAATTCAAGTAAAGCCACTCAATTTAAATGTTTTGAGTAAGCTAGACTTGGTCTGTATATTAATATATTTGCTGTTATATAAGAACATTTTGAGAAAAGTATGGGTTAATTATCTTAAAGGATCATTTGTTTACTTTATTGTGTGATTTATTCAACCTTTAATGATTTTCTTCTAAATATTTAGATTTTGTTCATTACTATTTGAGGTGTTCACGTCTGAAAAAGACTGTTCCACCATCTCTGTACATACATTTATGGGGCTGATTTTTCAAACCATTAGAAATACTGCCACACTAAAGACAGGAAAGCCACAACTGTATTGTCTACCCCAGGAATTTCGCGATTGAATTAACTTTTGTTCTATATTTACTTTAGCTAAACAGAAGGAGCTTCTGTACACAGTATTAAAACAGTTACAAATACTTGCATCTTAAAAGTGCATGCATATCAAAGATATTACAAATTACAAAGAATACATGATTAACAACCTGCATAAACATATGTGATTTTGTATTATGATACTTGAGTGAACCCATGCTAAATTTACTCCTTGATTTGACTTAATCACTTGCCCAAACTGGCTTATATTTGTGGACATCATCTGAAATGTTTAAAAGATTATAGTTTTCAGTTGTGAGAGTGTTAAACGAATCTGTAAAGTAGCAGTGTGTTTATATACAGCCACTGTTTGACACTGAAAAGCTAAATGCATGCTTACTCAATTCTGGTCTTCCCAAGGCTAGATTGCTTTTTAATAGTGCAATATTCTAGAGATAGCTTTTAAAATTAACAAAATGCAAAACTCCAGAAAAGTTCATAAAAAACAGCTCAATCCTGATGAGGTTGTCTGATATCTGCAGAAATCTGGAAGAATAAGTCTATCTGTAAGTATTCTTTCACAATAAATCTATAATGGAATTTAAATGAAACACACCATTATGAGACAATAATTCTTATACAGCAGAGAGCTACAATACGTTCGAATGTAATGTTAACATATTTATTAATTTAATCAATAAATGTGTATTTTATAGATTTAATTTGCTGAAACTATAACATGGTAGCTCTTTTATCAGCTATTAAAAGAAATTTGCTATACCTTGGGTGCTTTCAGAGGCATCCACATCTGAGTAAATTAGGGTTTATGCATTAATACAAATGCTCCTAAAGAAATAATTATAAATATAGTTTACACTGAGATACATACCATTTTTAACTCTAAACTTAAAAAATAAAAAATCTGAGAAATTATGAATTGTGTGTAAGAAATAGCAATGAATATAGAAGAATAAGACTCTTTAAGATTTCCTAATTTATTATATTGCATGTCATTTTTCCACATCTGAATTTATGCTTTCCTGGTTAAAAATAAACAGTTACAAAATTAACACAACTATTTATGTCATGATAAAATATGTAGTAATTCAATCAGCTCATTAAAAGTATATTAGTTATATCTTTTAATCTTGGGGGAAATGCAAAACTGGTTAGAAAATAACTGTGTTTATTTCAATTAGAGCATCTATTAGTTATTCATGATTTGTTACTTTGAATATGAAATTGAGAAATATCCCAGAACTGTTTGCATGAATACTTTATTTCAAACCATAAGTATAGAAGAGCTAATTCATAGCTTATGAAATAATTATCTATGGAGATTTTGTAACTGGATAGGTCTGCAAATAACTAATTGGATATAAATATTCTTAATAACCCATCAAATATGCCTTGAAATGATAACAATAAAAGTCTTAAAATGTTATTGATGGGGATATTTGATGACCAGTGTAAAATGGTTGGAGTGGCTATTTGATATCGCTAAAAAGAAAAAAAAAAAAAGGGGGAGCTAGGCCAGGACTTCTAGATATATTTTCAGCAAAAGGGCCATTAGTGTTCATGATTAAATTTCATCTTCAGAGAATCTTTTACTCTTTTATAGAATAGAATAGACATCTTAATACTATTTCCTTCTTTTAAGAATCAAGATCATCCATTAGCAATCAATAATATTAAACACAATTTTTTTTCTTTTGTTCTCCTTTAGAACTCATGAATTGTAAATATTAAAATCATAAAACCAAATAGCAGTGCATGGAAAAACTGGTCAGAGTTACACTACTAAATGTCTAAATGAAATTATCCATGTAGCTGCTAAATTAAAACACCAACAATGCTAGATGTCACCTAATTAATCCTGGTAAGCTGAATAAGAGTTGATAATGTCAGAAATTACAAGTCTGGCTTTTCTCGAGTTTCTTCATTATGAAAGTTGTTATATGAGAATATCTCGATCTTGTTTTCAATTAAACTGACAGAGATCAACAAGTTAATATAAATCTGCTAAGAAATCAGACTTTCACTAAATGACGCTGAAAAGTCAGTCAAGAGCAACTATTTTTGTAAGTGACTCTTCTCCGAGAACTTCATTAAAGCCAAGGTAAATACGATGTAAATAAGAACTAATGTGCCTTAAGGAGTGTACTCTTTAAGCTTGTGGTTTTTGTTTTTTGTTTTTTAGCTACACAATATCAAAACAAAAGAGATGCTATGTAAACTCATTAGACACCATAAAAACATAGACCAAGAATATTTGGTGCTAATTTTTTTTTCAGTTGAGTCAACATTACTTCTTGCATGGAAAAAGAATTTTATCCAGAAACCAAACAAAAAAATCAAACATACATGGTATCTTTTTCAAAATACATTTTGTTTTCATAACGTTTGTAATTTTAAAGCATCCTCATCTCTTCTATCATTTTTTCTGCAAAAACACTATGAAGTAGATGGTGTTTTCAACCATGTGAGAGATGAGGGCTGGAAGGAGTAGTCAAGACACCTTACTAGGATCGCATTAGTGAGATGGAACTAGAAATAAAATTGAGGAAGGGTTCTTAGATCCATCTCTCTCTACTTTTCACAATAACCCAATACTAAGAGGTAAAAAGAAAACTGTTAAGAATCTTAGAAGAGGACCTCATTAATCATAAGTCATAATCATAACATACAAACACCTTTGGGATATTTTTTAATAAAAGATAGATTTGTGCTAAACTTGCCACGGATGGGCGTTACATTTGTCTTTGCGTCTGAACTTTGAACTTCTAATACTAATATCTAATTTTCTAAATTATTAAAATTTTAGACACTCTACTCAGTAACTACTCTTTTTGGAGATAATATGAAAAAAGTCAAAATAACAGGTAATATAGGAAACTGAAGTATAGGCTGATAACAGAGCATCAAAGTTTTGAAGTCCTATCAGTTGAGTTCTTTGCACTTGTAGAGAGAAACACACAAAGGCACTATTCAGAAAAGAAATTCCATCTTTATTTAAAAAACACACAAATCTAGGAGTAAGGCTAATTTCATATATGCATGTATGCATATGATACACACACACATGCACACACACACTCTTAGAGTCCCAATGGTTTCTTCCTACTTAGGTTTGATTTACTTGATTATCATATATCAATCATTCTACATGAAGAAAATCAAAATGTACTGTATTTTATAAAAAATGTACATTTTCATTACAACGTTGAGTTTATTAAGAGAAAATATCTCATGAGAAGCTGGAATGACATATTATCTGATTAAATGATAAATGAAATCAATCATATGGTATCATGTCTACTTCATTTAAAAACACTATTAAAGCAATGTAATTTAAAATAAATACCTTTTTCACTCACCCAAAAGTGGGCATACATATGTAATACAATGTATAATAATGGTATATTCATTGCAGTAGAACTCCAGAGGGTAAAATGCAAAAGAATTCAGGAATTGGAATTCATTGACAAATTACTTTTTCCAGTGGAGTAAAAACTACCTCTTGCATCAAACTAAGAAAAGCACCATAACTTTGCAATTTTATGACCCAAAGTCACAATTATCTTTCATATTTCTTCAAGATGTTATCAGTGAGCCTTACAAGCAGAAAAATTATTGATCAGGGATCTACGTCAATAAATGTAAGTACTAAAATTATTTCCAGAGAAAAATCTTAAAGAATACAATTTCTTAGAAAAGAAAAACTGCTAGAAATAAATGAAATAGTTTTAGGATTATAGCTTATCAAAATTTTTTGCTTCACTGTGTGGGGACTCCAGACTCCTTCAACATGTAAGCAAAACAATATCAATAATAACAACATAACTTATTCAAATTGTGGTTTTCATTTTAATTGAGATTTTTGGGGGTTGTTACGTCTGATAGTGGAAGAAATCTATTGGCTAGTAACATTATACATCTCCAGAACCTGGAATTTTAAAAAGCTTTATTTATGGGAGATTTTCCATAATTTAAAAAATGTGTTTATATTTTATTTTTCAGTTTCCAACTGGTTTCTTAAGCCCAAAGATTTCTATACTGGGGTCATACATAACACTGCTTTAGGGCAAGCTCTTTTCTCATCCTGTTTGACAACTCAACCCACCTTTACCCCAAGGATTTTTTTTTTTTTTGAAATTGAGAAAATTACATGAAAATACCCACAAAACATTTCTCTCAAGTAGTCAGAATTAAATTGCTAGCTGAAGACGCCCTTAATAGTTCTCCAATTCTCCTTTATATATTCAGGTCTATGACCTTAACAAGAAGCAGTTTTAAGGTATTTCTGCAACTACTAGCTTACATCCTTCATTAGGGTTCTACATTCCTTCCTCTAACTTCTACCCTCCCCATTTCTTCCTCTCACCTTGGCCCAGTTTATGATTTTTGTAACATTGTTAAACATTTAAATAAATGTACCTTGAACATTCAAGTGAATGCATGTTAAACATTTAAGTGGATTTAAATGGTTCTTGAATGCAAATATCAAGAAGTTATGCATCATATCAGACCCATTTGAAAATACATGTATTCCATCGCTTCAAACAGGGAAAAATTACCACGGGAGGGGTCAAACACAGGTTATATCATTGTCAATAAAATACAGACATTCAGTCCTTACCTGCTTAACTGCATGATGACAAATCTAAACAGCTTGCAAAAGAAAAAGTACCCCAAATCTGAATCATCCGTCTTCGAAGCTGCTGTGACAGTTTTATACCCTAGTGCTTTCTTCTTTGCTTACATCTATTTGACAGGCTAGACTACTTGTAAGCAATAGGAGGGTTATTTAGCAACCCCAGTCACCTCTTCCTCGTTTCAAGCCTCGGGTTGGTATCTCACACAGCCGGAAAAATGCATCTTATCTTCGAGGGTAGAGCCTCCCCAGCGTTTCCCAGTCGGATTCCCATCAGAAGGTGGTCCCTACTCTAAAGGGCTGATTACGTTTCTGACCTGGTGCAAAGTAAAAGGGACTGGGGCTCAACTCTTGGAGACTAGTAGAACAGCCATCGGAGTCTTAAACTCTCTGCCACTGCTCGGCTGCAGAACGAGCATCGCCAGCAGCCCAGAAGCACCACCCCTCGCGGGTGGACGCCGGAGGGGAGCGCTCCCAGCCTGGACCCTCCTACCTCCCGCCCCGCCTCCAGGAAAGGGGGACGGAAACCGAAAAGCCTAACTTGCAAGTGGGTATAACAGAAGCTGAAAGACTCACAACCCTTACTCTGTGCTTTTCACTTATATTCCAACCTCTGGCTCCAAGTTCACATCCAACTCTTTCTTTCCCCCACCGCTCCACCCTCCGGATTCCTGCGAGTTGGTGAAGGAAGGGAGGGTGTGACGGTCAGCAACACTTTCACACAGAGCCTGAGAAGTCAGCTATTCTAAGCCCAACTAAACGGATGGATGGAGACTCATTTTTTATGAAGCAGGCATGCTGGAGAGCCGTCATTTCTCAGTCCTAGGTACAGCTCATTAAAAATAATAATAATAATTAATAAATGCAAACGCAGATGGGCGCTGCTGAGGGATTCTAGAGCTTCCAAATCTGGCCTCTAGCACAGAAAAGAGGTTTTGCTCAAATTCGGCGGGAGGAAGACTGGAAATGGAGCGTGAAGCAAGGATGAACCCCCTGGCGCGCGCCCGGCTCCAGGGCTGCGAATGCCCACGCCGGGCGCCCGTTCGCCGCAGGGGCCTAGAGCCGAGCCTGCGCCGGCGGAGCGGGCGGGGCGCGGGGCACGGTCCCCACCCGTGAGGGTCATCCCCATTCCCGGCGCCAAGCCCGGGCCGACCGGTCTACAGGGCACCTTGTCCTCCGCGCACCTTGTCCTCCGTGCTCCCGGCGCCCAGGTGGCTTAGGCGTTGCCACGAGCTGCGGACAAATCTCCAGGCAGAGTCGCCTGTTGCTCGCCCTCCCGGTTAAAGCGTCCTTGACGGTGCAATGCACATCTCCCCTCCACCAACCTGAGTTTCAGGTTATGATACAGGAAAAAAAAAAAAAAAAAAGCACTTACCTAAGTACCTGACGTCTGTGCCTTACTGGAGTAGACTAGGTTAAGAAGCAAAGATCTGACTGCATGGAAAGTTGGGTTTTTTTTTTTTTTCCTTCCCTCCCTCCACTCCTGCGCAAAAGCAGCAGTCCTCCAAAGAGGATGTTTGAATTGGTGAATTATGGTAAGCCCCTCGTTTCTTCAGCTGAAGTCTCGGGCGCTGATGGCACTTGTCAGTCAGGACGACCAGGCTGGGAAGGAGACCAGGTAGAAACTAGTGACGGGTGAGGGGAGCCCAGTGGTGCGGACCACAGGCAGCCCCGTTCTCTCGGTGGAAGCCAAGGGGGAAAAGCCCTTGAATCCCGAGATGGGGGATGGATGATGCCGCAGCTGGAGTACTTTTCTGTCTGGAAGCTAAAAGGGCTTTTGAATTTAAAAAAGCATGACTTAGGGTGTCGAGTCAGCCATCAATGACGACAGAAATAGTTCTTTCCGAGAAATTTAAAAAAGGTGGGGGGGGGGGGGGGAGAGAAAAAGGAAGAAAGAAAAGAAAGAAGGAAAGAAAGAAAATCTTGAACAATAGGTTTTCACCTCCATCCATCCCAGTAACCAGAAATGTAGAAACCAGCAACTTGTTCTTATGGGGAGGGGTTGGGAGGGGGGTTCACAGAGAAAAAACCCCAAACCTCAGCATGCGTTAGAGACGACCGATACATTCGGGTTTGGCAATTAATAAATTCTGTGTCCTTGTCAATGTGTGAAGTAAAAGCTAAGATTTAAATGTTTCTCAGCACACCTATACTTAAAGGGGAAGTGATAATCGTAACTGTCAGTTAATCTCATAAAAATGCTCATAAAAGAAAAAAACACTGACATATTAACATACTTATTAAAATTGAGTCTGGGGGTTGAACAAGTGTGAAGATTGAGGCAATTAAATTTTTCATATAAAGTCTGTTCCTGAATTTCAATGATTAGTACCAAGATAATCAGTGCTTTCTTCTGATAGCTCTCTTCCTCTGAAATGAGCACTCTGTGTCCAACTAACTGTTCACCCGTTAAATTCACAAAGTCGGAAACCTACTCCCAAATGTGATGCCTGAATTTAAATACAACACCCAAAATAATGTGTTCATGTGTGATTTGGGATGTTGTAAAAAAAATAATAATAAAAATGGTGCACTCAAAACTCACACTCCTCATGTTACCATACAGTGGCTTTTAGTGTTTAGTATCCTGCTGAACTCATAAAAATACACTTTACAAAAGTCCCCCCTATTCATGTAATTGCTTGCAATGAACAAACAGTGACCTGAACAACCTTCTGAAGATCAGAAAAGAGTGAACTTTGCCAGACCCTGCAATTGTCAGAAGGTCTGTGTTAAGCTTACTCTTAGATAAACATAAAATTTGACCTTTCAAATGGCTCAGGAATGTGTGCCAAGAAGCATTACTGGGGTGGGGTGGGGGATGGTTAATGTTTCCTATAACCTGAAATATAAATGAGGGCAGAAATAAATAAAGAATGTAAAAGGTGATAGGGTAATTCATTACATGGGCTACATCAGCACAACTGCAACTAACATACTAATTAATCAACACATTCACATAGATCTTTGAGTTCTGAAAGTGACAAAAATGTAAGAAATAAGACATTTTTTAAACTAACAAGCTTATTAAAAATAACACTAGTACTAAGTTTCTCACAACATATAAAGAGAAGAACTTACCAGAGGAAATTTCAGGAAGCAAGATGACTATGAGAAAAATACATCCAAGATGCCAACAGATATTCCATGATCTTCCAAACCAAGGTAAAGTGATGAGCTTCAGGGTGGTGCAACTTTGAAATAATCAGCAGTTCCTGGTGGCATACCAAGTAAAAACAAGTTACACGCAGAGCCAGGAAGCCCCAAGGGAGGGAAGCAAAGTGTGAAAGAGGTGCCTTTTATTTTAGGGGGAGTGGGAGGGGGCTTATTTGTGGTGAGCCTTAGGCAGACAAAGTGAAATTTTACGGACTGTACAGCCCCATACAGTGGGGAAAAATAGAAGCTGTGTAACCCCAGAGACCAGGAGGTGGACTACCGATAAATCTGCAAAGATAAGTAAAAGGATGTGTTGAAGACAGCGGGATAAAGAGAGAACTAGGGAGCGAGGCTGGAGTCATCCTGATAGATACAGCAGCAAGAGTGATTTAGGCTGCTGGGAAGGATCCAATGAGAATTCAAGAGGCCACCGCTTCGGAAATCCTGCTCTGATCTTCCCACTCTCGGTTCTTTAAGAGTTACCTGCGTTGGGAACATGTTCATTAGGATTAATAGTATTCCATCAGTGCATTTCACTAGGATTTCCCTTGAACCCTCTCCCTTGCAGCAACCGAGGGAGGCGTAGTAAGGAACCCAACACAACCAAGCCCCCCAATAACCACCGTGGTCACTTTAGGATAACCAGATCATCCGCGATTTGCATTGGGGGCTGAAGACGCAGAGGAGGCCGGGTCGCCTGGCGCTTTCGGGGGCGCTGTGCCGGGAGGCTTAGGCACGGGGCCAGGGAACCGGCGGGTGGAAGCGGCAGCGGCGGCGGCAGGAGCCCTCCCAGGTCCTGCTTCCTCCGCGAAGGCTGCTTCCCCGGGACTCCAGGCAATTGACTTCCCTTCGAAACCTCAGCTCTAAACGCCTCGCTTTAGAAGCTAGAGCTTTGGAGGTTCTGACGACCGTCCCTGGGGGAGCAGGTGGCAGGCTGTGAGACTCCCGCGTCACCTCTTATACCTAAACAATTGCGTAGGGAGACGGTGCCAGAAATGGCTTTGCTGCCGAATGCATTATCTTGCCTTTTTCATAGCCCGATACAGCACAAACGATCGCCTGATCGATCGGGTAAGACTAGATTTATTCCTTCTCCCCCTTTCCTCTACGGCCCCATCCCTCCTCCAAGCCCAAATCCCAAACCCAAATCCCAGTCTCTCTCTCTCTCTCTCTCATTCAATTCAGGAACTTGCTTTTTTTCTTTGAAACCTACTTCCCCTAGGGAATTGCTTGTGTGACTGAGGGGCTAGCGATTCTCTTTGCGGATGATTTATGTTTTGACAGTGAAATTAATCCCCCCGTCGCCACTCCCCCGCACCCTCCTTAGAGAATCTCCCTTCCTCCCCCCCAGGGGTTCACTCTCGGCGCTGGGATCTGGGTACAGAGCGCTGTGGGAGTCTTCTGCCCTCTGTATCTTCCTCTGGACCCTGAAGCTTAAGCATTATCCGCCTCTCTCGCTCTCTCTCTCTTTCTTTTAGAAATAGGAGGAAAAGGTAGAGTGGAAATTGATTTCTTGCAGAGACTGAGGCGCCGAATGATAGAGGGAATAAACATTTCCCCCGGATAAAAATGTTCTTGGTAAGTAATCTTATTTTCTGCGGTTGAAAAGGAAACACTTCGCTTCTCACCGTCCCATCCCCCTCTCCATTCATTTCTTTGCTCTCTGTATGGAAATCACGAGCTGGGTCAGCGGAAATTTTCTTTTCCTCCTTCCTAGGAGAGTAGTAGCTTGTAAGGGTGAATTTGAAGAAACGGGCTTTAAGCAGGCAACGTGAAGGCTTTAAGGTCCTAAATTTCCTACGTTCACAATCCAGACACAGATAAAGATGATGCCTGCTTGCTTGCTAAATGGGTAAATATCTCCCTTATTTCTTACTCTCTTTCCTTTCTGAAAATAAAATAGTTTGGGGTCATAGCCCCGTGTCTGTGCCCCCTTCACCATGTTCTAAAATATATATATTTTTTCAGTTTCAGATATGAGAACGTGTATTTTTCACATTTTTGGCCAGGAAAGTTAAAGTCATAGAAACGTCTTACTAGTGTGTACACCCTCTGTCCAATTCTTGCACCAGAAACAAATTCATGGCGACCGAAGTAGGTGTTTGCATGTCGAGGTGATACCTATGAATTCATCAAGCCCTCTGGCTTCCGTGAGTCTGCAGCACCCCCAGGCTGCACACGCTCATTCTGTGGAGAATGGGTAGGTGTAGGAGTGGGAAGGAGCTAAAGGGCTCTTGATTGTGCTGACATCCTATGTCACTAGGTGCGCAGAATAACAAAGATTGCAAGTTGTGTCAACTTGGTTTTTCATGTGTAAGCTGACCGTTTTGGATGTGAACAACTAAAAGAGACTTCCTCTAAGAGAAACCATTGCAATTTTGAGGTAGAATATATTTTACTAGTGAACTATTCATATTCATTTTTTTCCTCCGTTGTCATTCTTTCCGCTGTCAATTCCTTATCCCCAAATTTTAATGTTAATTGTCATAAAATGTATTCAGGATGCCCTCAGCCTCATTTAAAATATCTGATCTTAAAATTCCATTGATAAGATGGTAAGAATAGACTTTATTTCAGATAATCAATTTTCTAGAAAGCACCAATATAAAATCCTAGAAGAGAGATAGCCAAGTGGGATATTACAATAGTAATGCGCACCGTGCAGGTGTGCAAATCTGTAGTCATCATTACTATCAAACTTGGCAAGGGAAAAAATTTCACTAAGGATATGTTTGTATAACTTTTTTTTTCTTTCTCTCCTCAGGCTGTATTCCATTCCTAATGATGTCCTGGAACAGAAGGTTTTCTTAAGTCATCTCATTTTACCAAAAGGATGATTTCTGTGTATGTCCAAGTGTTTTAGACATACGTTGCTAGGGGGGATCTGAGGTCCACACAAGGAGGATGAATATCCTGAATTACATTCATTACAAACACAAACATAACATTTGTGGCAGAAAGAAAGCATACTTTTCATATAAAAATTCCAATATGCTTCCTAAACCTACTTACCTAATTTGTTATTCAAGGAAATAGATTTATTTGTTGAGGACCCAACTTAAATTAGAAAATGTAACATTAGCATTTTTAGCATATATGTGAAATAAATGTGAGGTTGATTTTAAATATTTGGAGAAAAACAGGACAGGATAAAAAATATTAATTTTGTGACCCATTGTTCCTTAACCTTAAAATAGTTTATAGCACTTTAATAAACAATGTATTTTAACATTATATTAAATCATATGATTATATTTGATCAACCCCCAAATAGAGCCATAGGCTTTATATCTCCTAGCTGGTTTTTACCTTAAGTACAATTCAGGTTTGAACTTATTTTCAAACTTATGTACTCATAAGTTATGCATTTTAATTTTATGTTGAGCATGTCTTTTCCTGGATAATCTCCAGGCACATCTGCAGTTGGTATTTTAGCAAGTTTTGTATTACAGGTAATGTTTTTGTCTGCTCTTCTGGCTCCATCTTTTGAAATATACAGGTACCACCTAATGTATTTCTTACCTATTAATCCACTAAAATTTCCAATCTAAAAGCAACATCCAAGATATGTTGAATTAGAGAAGTGAATTAGTGAAGCAAGTTGCTTGTGAAGATTATTTTAACCTGAAATCAAATTTACAACAAAAATGGGTTATAAGTACATTCAAAATGTTCCTCATATACAAAAGTCATACATAACACGCACATTTATGCATATATAATTGCCCTCATTAGAATATTTACATTTATTCCTTTTAGTCTCTTTGTTATGTGATTATTTTGGTTTTAGAGTTTTCTCTTTGAAAGTGTCTAAAACTTCTTAAATACTTAAGTGTGCAAGCATCTTCATGTCTCACTTCATGAGACTGTAACCAAGCAGGACCCTGCAAGCCCTTCCCAGAATACATACACACCCATGTCCTGCGCCTGTGTTTTGTCTGTAGAAAAACTTTACTCAAAGAATAAATTTAATCAGAGAAGTCAGAAAATGCAGAAAGAAAGGAAAACAGTCAAGCAAGATAAAATAATAATACTTTAGCCTTTAAACAAAGTCAAGGACTTTTAGTTCTTAATCAAGGACTGTAGATAATATTCTGAGCCATGTCCTTTGAGCTGTTTTGCAGATACTAAAACCCCCGCCAGTAGGAGAAGTTAACTGTCTGCTGCCCACAAGCACGGAGACCCCAGACTGGCTGGAACCAGAAGGGTGATGATGTTGACTCCTGATGACCTCACCACCAAGCAATCAGAAGAATATCCACAAGCTGACCACGCCCTGCTCCCTGAACACTATAAGACTCCTCACTACCCTCTCCAGGGCGGGACACACAGTCTTGAGGGCATTAGCCAAGACAAGAAAGCTGTTTCTTTCTACTTCACCCAAAACTCTGTCTCAGAGATTTAATCCAGCACAGGTGTACAGAGGCCGAATTTCAGCAACAAGATCAATATGCTGCTAAATAAACTGACCAACATATTCAAATCTCAAAAAAGTGTGTTGGAACTTGTAGGGACATTAAAGATAGTTTAGTCTAACTCCTTCATTATGATTGAGAGATTGAGAACCAGAGAGATTAAGTGATTAGTGTAATCATACACTAACTAGTAACCCAAGGAACTTTAAATGTAGCTTTCCTAGCTTCTTAGCTAGTATTCATTCTAAATCAATTAAATTCTATTACTACCTGCTAAAACAAGTAGTGCTTCTGAGATTGGGCTAAGTAATAAATGAAGAAGAGAGAGAGCAGTGCAGAGATAAATAAATTGCAGTCTTTTCTGACTTTTTTTGTTGATAACACTCTTCATTGTAGAAAACTTTTCTTTCCCTGCTGTGTTTTATCCTCCCCTCCTCCCTCCACCCCTGCCCTCAATGATTGGAGAACATTTCATTATGTAATTTTACTTCCTCAGGAAAGATTCTCAGCGTTCTTTTTGTTTGTGCATTGGCTTGTTCCCTAGACTATTTTCAACCACACAGTACAACCTTAAACTGTAGATAATTCCAACCACCTGAAGATCATACTCCATCATGTCACCTCTATGTTCTACTTTTTAAATTTCCTACCAATATAGGAATAGGACTGTATCAAGAGGAACCCCATCATCTCAAAATAAGCTGCTTAACTAGACCCTGACTTACATCAGAAATAACAAACTCACACACACACACACAATATGAAATAAATGCAGAGACTAAGACAGTGCATTGTTAAGAAAACATCATGCAAAAAAAATAAAATCCATGTTCCATTAAAAATGGGCTATCCTTATTAGGAGAAAAGCTGCAAGACTTTAGCCATTTAGGGGGTGTTCAATTTTCTGCAGTGGCTGAAGCCATATCAGTCTTCATTCTTTCATATACATCAATATTTGAGTATTACATTCAAGTCATAAGTTTTAGAAATAGCAAACCTAAAAGACAAACATAAACACTAAAATCTATTGGGAGTTATTATTACTTCAGAAGGGGTATCGTTCCAGGATTAAACAAGACGAGAGTAGAATCAGATTTAAACATTAGAATGTGCTCTTTAATATAAAATTAAATTTTTACACTAATCTAGAATATTCCAGAAGATGAAACACATGTGAAGAAGAATTTATATTGGTTATTTTATGTTTCAAGTCTTGAAAAAAATCCACACTAATCAAAACCTACTTGTTGATAAATAAAAATATCTAATTGTTAAAGGGAAAGATAAGTAAGTTCATAGAATTCTTTTAAAAGCCTTCTATGGACCTGTTTCTTTAAATAAATTATCTCAATATCAAATTGTGCAATTTTGTTATGAACATTTCATATATGACGTAACAGTCTCAAAGAGCTTAATTAATTTGCCAAACCAAGTAGAAGAATCAGAATTGGAAGTCGGGGGACACACAGTTTTGAGGGCATTAGCCCACTGTGGCCCCCTTTGCCTGCGAAAGCAATAAAGCTATTCTTTTCTACTTCAAAAAAAAAAAAGAATTGGAAGTCAGTTTTTATGATGTCATAGTTTCAGTGGATTTCCACTGTACCTTTCTATCACATATAAAATACTGGGATATAGAAGCATTCTGGGAAGATTTGCTAAGTAGCATTTATATTGCTATATGTGTTTTTGTGTGATTGATAATGTCTTCACATGTACATAATGGGATTCAGAGCCTAACCTATAATATTTCAAACACAAGCTGCTTACTATCAGTTCCATGAAGAAGGAACCGTTACTGTATTTTTTCAATATTTATTCTTAACTCACTCACTTGTATCTTCACTGATGAGTACAGGATACTACATAGAAAAGGAGCTGAATTAGTATTTATTTAATAGATGAAATTAAGTACCTCACCAAGCTTTCCCTCTTTAACATTCTTATAAAGGCTTATTATATTTAATTTTTATCCAACATTTAGAAATATTGTTACTAAATGACAGCATTCTTCAAAACATTTTCAGAATATTTGACATATATTAGGCCTAGTAAACCATGTTAATGATGATGACCCTTGGCTGTTACATGGGAGTTTATGTTTTTATAGATACCTTACTAGCCACCATACTAATTTAATCCTCTCACCATGCTGTGAATTAAAGCATTTTGTTTATTTAAAAATAAGAAAAATGAGGTTTGAGGAAATTGAAGCATCAGTTTCCATTACTAAAAGAAATAATTAAGCTATTTTTAAATCATCTTTCAGTTCTTAATTTGTTGGACAGAAGAAGAAATTTAATGAAAATATCAAGTTATTTGTTAATTTTATTAATAAATTATTTATGCAAGTGTAAATTGTTTATCTGTCAATTTTTGCAAGTAAATTATATTTATAGAAGAGTGAAATGTTTTTAATATTATGAGTTGTCCTATAAAGCTATAAGGTTATATAACATTTTGCTATTCAGAATTCTCAGAATTAAATTTTTGACATTAAGAAAAATGATTATTTTCTAAATTGTACTATAAAATGTATTCATGAGTATAGTGACCAAAGTATGTTCATTGGCATAGTGGTTCTATGGATTGATGGAATATCAACTGACATGTATAAACTTGCACAATTTTTGAAGTAACTTACAAAAATGTCAGTCTTGAAAACATTCAAAGAAATGATCAGATACAACTTCCTTATAATCCATCCCTGTATCTGGATTTCAATAGTTAATCAGTTTGGTAGAAAGAATACTAGCCCCCAAAATGTCCACATTCTAATTCCCAGAACGTGTGAACTAGGCTCCTTTATATGGCCAAAGGAACTTTGCCAATTTCATAAGGTTAAGGACCTTGAGAAACAGATAGAAGCCTACATGAGCTGTGTCTACCTAATGTAATCACAAGCATCTTTACAAGAGAAAGGCAGAAGGACGGAGTCAGAGAAAGAGATGTGATGGCAGAAGCAATGGAGTGATGGGGACCACCATAGCCAAGGAATGCAGGCAGGGCACCCTGTAGAAGCTGGAAAAGGGAAGGACACAGATTCTTCCCTAGACCTTCCAAAGGAAATGAAGCCTTGCTGACCCATTTTAGACTTCTGACCTCAGGACTGTAGGAATAAATTTGTGTTGTTTTAAGACACTATGTATTTCTGGTAATTTATAATAGCAGCAATAGGAAACTGAGTCAGTCAGCAAAGAGTTCAAAAATAGCTAGTATGTTGTTTCCTCTCAAGTAACTTTATGATTTAACAGCAAACTCTTGCTTCATGGCCATTCCATTCCTCCAGGTACTGAAATATTTCATCAAGAGCCAAGTTGATTCTTCCAACTTGGTTGTATAAGGAATGGATAGAAACCAGGGTGTGAAGAACTGGACAAAGCACCACTTTCCATAAATAAACTAACAATTTTAAAGCTTATGATATTACATAGTTTTGTTCATTTATAATGTACTACTTAGTATAGTTTTACACATATTATCATTCAATCCATACTGACTTGGTTTTTTAAAATATAGATATAGGTATAAGAGAGTGAATAAAGATCTTTACATTTGAAGATTATATGAAAAATATATGGTATGGAGAAAAAGCACAATAAGATTAAGGGCAGAAGCCAAGGGAAATTAGCAAAATATTACAAGAAATTTGAGATCTAAAATGAGACCACTAGGGAATGACTGACAGGGAGTGGGAGGATTTTTATTTTCATGAAAAGACTGACATGAAGCAATTTGATTGTTTTCTCCTTTTATTTTGTACAGTATTGCAATCAAGAAAAGAAACTGAACATTTACTTAATTAGGATGCATCATTAATTTTAGGGTCTCATGAACTCCTAAGGCCTATCACCCCTTTAACGAAAATGAAAAGAAACTAAGCTGCATGATTGCCAGTTCTCTTGGTATCTCTAAATCTCTCTAACACTTGTACTTCCTATTCTGAAAAAATACATACCTTGTAAGAGGATGAAAAGCAATCCCTCAGATTGATCACGGAGTTTCGCCTCTGAGGAGAAAATATGAATTTACAGACAAAAGCAATTTTAAAAGACCATATAAAATGAATTCATTTTGTATTTATGGAAGGAAACCAAGCCTAAAAGTCAATTCAACAAATACTTATTGAGCATGTATTCAACAATCATTTATTGATGGTATTATATATAAGCAGCAAGGTTCTAAATGTTATAAGAATATAAAAATAAATAAGTTACAGTTTTATGTCCTAGGAGGAGGATAAGGGGAGTAAACTGATAAACATAAAGGTCTTTTTGACTCCATACCACACTCTATTCACATAATCAATCATCCTTTTATTAAAAGACAAAAAAATATTGATTGTCATCTAAAGGCCAACACTTCTGAGGATAATGTACTGAATAAGATGACCAAAGTCACAGACCCCAAGTATCTTACAAATATTGACACAGCAGCACCAACAAAAAAAATAACAAACCTAGAGTTGAATAATTGCTGGTGTCTTTAGCCTAGGCATAAGATCCCTTGAGCAATACATGCTTCATTTATTTACATTATTTAATAGCTTCTGGAAGCATGTAAGTTTGTTACGTATTGCCTGCACTTGTTGGGAGGAAGAGTTTGCTTAGAGTTTAAGAGTTCAGGAGGATGGATGGTTTTTACACTATAATTTTAAAGTGGCAATTAACAATTCCAGTATCCTGTTGTTCAATTAAAATTTGAAATTTGTGCTGATGCACCATTCAGTTGAGTCAGCGGGATGAGTGTGGTGATCTGATACATAGTAATTCAGGGACCCAGATGCCTTCCATCTCATGACCCAGTGTTCCTCTAAGTCCTTAGATATTCTCTATTCATTCAGTAAATGTGGTAAAGAGAAATTGTGGAGGATCACTTAGGAGATTTTGTGGGCCAGATCTAGAAGTGGCTCATATCACCTCCATTCACACTCCATTGACCAGAACAATTCTTATGACCACATCTAACTGCAAAGGAAGGTGTAAAATGAAGTCAAGCTTTGTGTCTAAGAAGAGACCATGGATAGCAATCTGCTGCACTGATACTCTCAAACCACAGCATTCTGATATGTGACTAAAGCATCAAACCATACATTCGGTGCAGGGCAGAGACTTCAACTTTGCTGTGGGAAGGAATTAGATAGAGTTTTATGTGGTGCATTGTTAGGTAACAGGGGAAATTCCAGTCCTTGTCAGCATCTAGAATGGGCTCTGCACATGGTTGGTGTTTAATAAATGTTTGTTAATGAATGAATACCTATGGCCTTGGGCATGCCCATAAAATATCCCTGTGCCCAAATTTGGCATTCAACTGTATATCCACACACACGAAAGTGAATCTAAACACAGAATTATGCTTTTTACAAAAATGAACTCAAAATAGATCACAGGCCTAAATGTAAAATGCAAAACTAGAAAGCTCCTAGAAAATAATATAGGAGAAATCTAGGTGACCTTGACTTTGAAAATGATGTTTTAGGTACAACACCAAAAGCACAATTCATGAAAGAAAAACATTGATAAGTTGGACTTCATTAAAATTAACAACTTTTGCTCTGCAAAAACACTACTAGGAGAATAAAAAGACATGCCACAGACTAGGAGAAAATATTTGCAAAACACATACCTGATAAAGGATCGGTATGCAAAATATACAAAGAACCCTTAAAACTCAAAATAAGAAAAAAAATTAAACATGGGCAAAAGATCTGAACAGTGATCTCACTAAAGATTTGCAGATAGCAAATAAGCATATGAAAGATGCCCAACATCGTGTCATTAGAACTCTACAACTTAAAAGAACTAACACAATATTGTAAATCAACTATACTTCACTTCAAAAAGAACAATGAAATGGCACTGCACATCTACTAGAATGACCAAAATCCAAAAAACTAATAATAGCAAATGGTCAGAGGATGTGGAGAAACAGGAATTCTTATTTATTGCTGGTGGGAATGCAAAATGGTATGGCCATTTTGGAAGAAAGTTTTGGCAGGTTCTTATAAAGCTAAATGTAGTATTATCATATGATTCATCAACAGCATTCCTTGTTATTTACCCAAATGAGTTGAAAAAGTATGTTCACAGAAATACCTGCAGTTTTATTCTTAACTGCCCCAAACTGGAAGCAACCAAGTCATCCCTCAAAAGGAAAATGGATAAACAAACTGTGGTATGTCTGTACAGTACAATATTATCCAGTGATTGAAAGAAGTGTACTACTAAGCCACAAAAAGACATGGAGGAACCTTAAATCCATATTGCTTAGTGAAAAAAGCCAATCTGAAAAGGGTATGCACTGTATGATTTGAACTATGTGACATTTTGGAAAAAAAAAAACTACAGAGACAGTAAAACAATTAGTGATTGATCAGTGGTTGGGTTTTATTGGTGATGGTGGTAGGGTAGAATGGGATGAATAAATAGAACACAGGGGATGTCTATCTCAAACCGATGGTCAATACTTTCAGGACAAAACAATAATTGATCTTCTTTCTACATCTTTGATTGCTGCCTTTGAGTTACTTTTTCTACTATATTCTCATCATCTTGAACTTTTAAAGTTGGAATTCCCTAAGACCCAGTCCTTGAACTTTTTCACATTTACATCTACACTAAATCTCTTGGAGAATTCATTCATTTCCATGGCGTCCAATACCATTTGTCTACTGATTACTCCCAAGTTTATATTTTCAGGCTGACCTTTTCTCCTAGACTTTCCAGAATCTATACAAATTCCTATTGAACAATTTCACTTGGAAGTATAGTAATCATCCTAACTTTAACATGTCCAAAATTCAGCTGTTGGACCCCAACCCTTCCTCAAACCGGTTCTACGTATGTTCTTTGCCAACTCAATTAGAGACAATCCATCTGTGCACATAGGAAAAAAAAGAGAGAGAGAGAGGGATCTTTGACTTCTCTCTTTTTCACAGAGCTCATACCCAAATAATCAACAAATCATCTTAACCCTACCTACAAAATACATCCAGCATTTT
Source organism: Tursiops truncatus (assembly GCF_011762595.2). Taxonomy (NCBI): domain Eukaryota; kingdom Metazoa; phylum Chordata; class Mammalia; order Artiodactyla; family Delphinidae; genus Tursiops; species Tursiops truncatus. The sequence goes on along the minus strand of NC_047034.1, from coordinate 11,008,211 downwards.
ACTACTTCTGATCCTTTTCATTGCTAATATATTTTTATTTTGCGGTACGTGGGCCTCTCACTGTTGTGGCCTCTCCCGTTGCGGAGCACAGGCTCCGGATGTGCAGGCTCAGCGGCCATGGCTCACGGGCCCAGCTGCTCCGTGGCATGTGGGATCTTCCCGGACCGGGGCACGAACCCATGTCCCCTGCATCGGCAGGCGGACTCTCAACCACTGTGCCACCAGGGAAGCCCTCATTGCTAACATTCTAACCCAAGCCACCAATTATCTCTAACCTGATTTATTGCAAGAATATCTTCTTTGCTCTGCCTCCCCCATTACCATTTCTTTCTATCCATAGCAACAAATACTATAATCCTGTTAAAATGAAAATTGATCATGTAACTCCTCTGCTAAAAATATACAATGAGTTCCTGTTTATCTAGAACAAACACCAAAATCATCACCATGGATCCCAAGACCCTAAAACGTTTCATCTTTCTTTATCCCCTAGTCTGTGAGTACTGTATCCTTAGTCACTCTCTCCCAGCCACCTTGGCTTCTTTACAGAAATTTCAAGTCATGCTCCTTCCTTAGGCCATCATATTGATAAGAAGTCCCATTTTATACTTGTCTCCTAATTCCAGTGCTCATTGGGTCCCAAAGCAGCTGTTCAGTATGATCTCCCTCTGGAAAAGCTGGATAGTCTCCACAACATACACAGTTCATGAGAAACAAAGTGATACTTCTTCAGGCCCCTTTTCTTTCCAAAAGGCCACAGTGCAACCTTTCCTGTATTGTCAACAGCACCCTTGAAAGTTGTTCCTTTCCAAAACTCCAGGAGAAAAGTGGAGCAGAAATTTCTCTCCTCTATGACATCTTATTATCTCTATTCACACCCAGCCTTCACCTTGCTCTTCGCTTCCTCTCCTTTCTTCCTGTGGCCAAGTAGACTTTAGTTAACTTTCTATAAGTAAGAAACCTGTCCTTATGTCTAATGTTCTAAACATTAAAGTAAACATTCTCTAGATTAAAAATTCTCTGCCAGAGTAATAAGATTCTGCTGTGAATCCACTGAGATCTGGCTCTCAAAGGGAAGTTTTTAAAACTTACTTTCTTCAATGTTTAGCTCTTATAAACAAAAAAGCACTTTGGTTTCATACCATATAACCAGTTGAGACTAAAGAAACACATTCAGGACATTAATTGACATTGTTTTTCCCTTAGGGGAGGAAAGAGCAAACAACTGCTGAGTTAAAATATTCAAATTCTACCCCATTGCATTAAAGCAAAAATGGGCTTATGTAAAACTTTTACAAGAAAGAGAAACATGAATTAATGAGTTTGAATCTATCTACATGCAAGAATGTGCTTTTATTTCAGGGCAAATATTCCTTTGTGGTCTTCTCTATGACACTTTCTAGTGTGCTATCTAATACATCCTAGGAGATGCTGAATATTTGACTCAGAAAAATTCCTGCCCTCAAGAGCCAGATGCCATCACTCCTATTCTTGTCAGAATATTGATTCTATCAAGTATCTGCTTCTTTATTATTTTAAAAATCAAATCTCAAATTAATTCTGAATTATGGGGTCTAGGCCACATGCTTGGGCTACAAAAAGAAGACAAAAGAGGAAAATAAGTTTGAGACTCAAATTGTCTCAAAGTGTGTAGAGAATATGCAAGGAAGTTACAATACATTGCAAATATCTACCAATTTGTATATAGCTTCTACAGTTAAAAGGTAATGAACTTCACAGTCAATATGAGGAGGTTAAAGCAAAATAGTGACTATCTAAAATTAAATTTTAATTGACAGATTATTGTAAATTTCTGATAGAATCATAGAATATTCTTGATTGATTAAAATTACCATGCAAATATATTTAAAAGAGATTTGAAATGTACTCATCTTACTTTTTTCCCATGCAAATGTTATTTTTCCAGCCGCTTTTCTTCAACTTGCAAACCAAATATCCAGTATATAAAAAGCTATGAACATTGTCCAGTACAATTATTCCTTTTTAATAAATTCTAATTGAGTTCTAGGAAAAGTTGTAATTGAACTAATGAAACGATTCATGCTTTTACCCATATCATTGCCTAATACATATTAATACATATAAACTTTTGAGATTATTAATATTGGAAAAATACTTTCAATCTAGGATGTAAAAGGAAATAATTATTGACAATTATAAAGAGGATTAATTTTCTTAAATATTATAAATGTAATTAATAATATTTTAAATACTATGTTTACTAAAAATTCGTACATATGTGCTGCAGAATCCTCAGTTTATTTGCCATTCTCTCATAAATCAATTGATAATCCTTAGAGGAAAGATACAAAGTATTTTAAAGTAAATATTGTTTATATAGACAACATTAGGGGCCCTAAAGATTTCTTTGTTAAATACAATAATACATACACTCAAGTTTTCTAGATTTAATTATGTTTAATTATATGCCATAGAGGAAAAAGCAATATAATCAATTAAAAGCAGAAAAGACATTGGGACGGAAGGGTAGAAATTTTGGTCACAGATAATATAACCAACTATTTCTAGTAAAATAAAATTTCTTTCAGCAATTATTGCTATATTTCTTTGATGAGATCTTAATTTGCTTTGAGAATCCCATAAAAAAATTTTATTTGCTCATAGAAAATAAGACAGTATTTGTTGTTAAGCATGAGTAATTAATAGCAGATTTTTAAAAGTCACCATTGTCTTGAACAACTATAAGAAAATGTGTAAGTTTTCAAAGGGCAAACATATATTTGCAGATTAATATATATAAAATATAAAAGAATGTAAACTCAATATATTCATCATGCTATATGTCCCACACATGGATACTAGCAGGTTTGCATACATTTTAATCATTTTACTATTAATATATACTTATATAACCAAGTTCTTACTAAATATTCTCAGTAATAAATTCTGCCTAATATGTAAATAGTTGATTTATTTTTAATAGTGTATAAAATTCATTGTTACATTAGAGTTCAGAAAAAATATACTTATTTATATATCTATTATAAGTAAAAGTATCTTTCTTTTGTTTAATACAGGTCATTTTTATTCTATGCATTCACAGAAAATTCTTCGAACATCATCACAACACTAATGATAAACTTGGTAGCATGATCTTGGTAACTCTCCTTTATGCACTCAGAGTTGGAATATACACCAGTCTTCTCATATCTTCCTACAACTGTGGATAGAACAAAATCAGTAAAAGGCAGGTGGTGTATTAGTCTGCTCAAGCTGCCATAAGAAAATACTATAGACTGGGCCTGTTAAACAACAGAAATTTATTTCTCACAGTTCTGGAGGCTGTGAAGTCAAAGATCAAGGTGTCTACATGGTTGGTTTCTGTTGAGAGCTCGCTTCCTGGCTTGTAGATGGCTACCTTCTCACTGTGTTCTCACATGGTAGAGAGAAAGCTTTGGCGTCTCTTCCTCTTCTTATAAGGGCATCAGTTCTACTGGATCAGACACTGCCTTTAGGACCTCATTTAGCTTTAATCACCTCCTCAAAGGCCCTATGTCCAATGCAGTCACATGGGGTAGGGGGTTAGGGTTTCCACATCTGAATTTGAGGTGACCCAATTCAATCCACAGCAGATAGACTATGCCAAAAATGATAATTCACCTCAAAAATAATTTACCTTTACTTTTAATTTACCTGATGGTTCTTTTTAACCATCAGTCTAGACCAGGAGTAGTTCACCACTTTCTGTTTTACCAGAGATGGTAATGCTTCCACGCAGAGTATCCTCCAAAAAGAGTGCTCATGAAGTAAACTGTGAGTTATGCATAATTTCTTACTAAACTCTGGCAAGAAAACAATCGTTAACTGGAAGACCCAGGATATTAAGTTAAACAAACACCACAAGAACATATAGGGGCAAAAACTAGGGAGATTCACAACTGAACTTTCTGAGACAGTTTTTTGCCATATGGGGATAATTAAATAGATTAACTTCTAAATAGAAGCATTTTCATTTTCTCAATCTGCACTCTCTCCCTAAGAGATTTCTTAAAATCTATTATATGGTTAGTATAATGGCTGGATTGGACTGGATACTTGTCATAATACGAGTTGCTCATCGTCTGAAACCCATTCCTATGAGTGAGGAATTCTCCACTGCATGAGACTAGTTTGGACTCAGAGAAGCTACAAAGATGCACTTTTCCAGCTCAAGCATATGTTCTAGGTTGGATAATCAGATGCACATGCCTAGCAGAGTTTAAATCTCCAACTAGGAAACAAATCATCTCACACAGTCAGAGGTTCATTTTCAGGGTAGCCTCCGGCACAGCTGCGGCTTGGGCACAGCACTGCTCCTGCAGTGCTGCACTGCTCTTTGCGGCACTGCAGGAGCAGTGCTGGCAACACCTTTAGCAACATCCAGTATCCTATGGCACAGAGGGGTCGAGGTGAATGAGGTGGGAGGTACGAACATTCTCACTAGAAGGGCTCTGGGGTATGATTTTTGCTTTGAGTTGACTACCTTGCATTCTTTGCCCTTGATTGTTTTCTGAGCCTGGTTCTGTGGACATATTTGAGAATACCTGAGTCAATAAAAATCCTTCCAGTAAAGCCACACTTCTGCTTAAATGATCCACAGTTGTTTCTATTGCTTATTTATAGGAAACCTATTTGCAAGTAACTGTAACTTGTGTACTACCAGTCCAGACTCCTCTTCTGTGCTCCCGATGGGCACGTACAACTGACCATGCAATATCTCCTATTAGAAGAATGTCACAAAATACTCCAAATCAATAAACTCAAAACTGAACTCATCTTCTTTTTCGTCAAATCCTACTACTTTTCCAGTATCCCTAAACTCAGTGAATGCTCCCACCATCCATCCAACTGTGTAAGTCATTCCTGAATTACTTTCTTACTCTTCCCCCAAATTGAATCATCAGGAAGTACATACAACACCATAAAAAACCCTATTCTGATCAGTTCTCACTCTGTCATTATAACCCTTGCCCAAGCTGTTATTGTTTGTCATTTGGACGACTGAAAGCAACTCCTAATTGCACCTAATCTGAATTCTCTACAACCTAGTCAGTGACATGTTTTCAAATGTCATATAAACCATGTCATCCCCCCAATTATAATTATTTTCAGGTTGTACAAAACTCTTCTTTACGTTCGTTAATCAAGACACTGCTTTATTTCATTCTCTTCTGTCTGCCATGCTCCCACATGCTTCACGTCCTTTACACTTGCTATTTGTCTGCCTGGAATAAGATCCCTTTTCATCTAAACTTGCTTGATTTCTACTCTGCTGTCATATCACAGGTCAGGTGATATTTTCTGGTGGGCCTTTGACATCTCTGACAAAATAAAATCATTACTATAGGCCTAACATTTGTAGGTATGTAGTCATACTGCATATAACAACCAGTAATCATTATACAAGAAAATGAATTAGTTTTTCAACTCAGTGTAAACCTATAATTGAGTTAGCTGCCCTTAGACATTGATATTAGAATATTAAAGGCCAGTTTGCCATGGTAAAGGATTATATCAGGTAAACTTTGCAGCTTTTCTTATTTTTAATAAAAATAGCATGTTATAAAATAAGAATTAAATGCCCTTCAAATACATATAAATATTGAGAAGAAAGGAATAGCAATGACCTAAACAAACAAACAAACAAAAAACTCTTGTTTTCTCAAAGAATAGGATATTGCTTATTCTTAACTGTGGAGATGACTTTCCCAAAAAGAAAAGCAAATGGTCAAGTGCTCAAATGCCAGGCCTGTTGAAAGAGTGTTCATTGGAAAACTCACAGGGATAGAAGCAGTAGCAGCTGTGTAGGTCCCTGATCACCTAGTACACATCTAGAGGGCTAGCAAGGCATGACATCACACTCCAGGAGAGGGATGCTGATCCTTCGGCCACAGATCCTTTACGTGGCAAGAGTGGTAATGTTACCGAGTCTAAACTCATACTGCTCGCTGCATGACAGGCCAATAATCGAGAGATGAGTTGCTGGGGAAAGAAATAATGACTTTATTCAGAAAGCCAGCAAAATGAGACGATGTGCCCCAAAGAACCATGTTGCCTGAGTTAGAATTCAGGCCTCTTTTATACTAAAAGGGAGGGAGTAAAGCCAAACACTTTACAGGTTCCCGTCAGCCTCCAGAGGGGATGTGTTAATTTCTTCCTCCTGCAGTCATTCACAGGTGGGTCTGGTCAGGATGTTTCCTGTGAGCTAAACAAAGGTATTTTAGCTTAATGCTCATTACCTGGGAAGCAGGGTTGCCAGAGATGGCTCATTATGTATAACTTAAGCTTATAGGCAACATCCCTTTAGTGATTAACTTGTAATAGAATACAAAATATTCTTCCCTATTACAGTAAATGCCCCCTCTTTGTGAGACTGGGATCAAGATAATAGCAATATGACAGGACAGAATCTTGGCTCCAGTCTTATCCTGCCAGTCCACTATTTTTGAATGGAAAAGCACAGACCTCTCATTGGCAGGATCAGGAATCTCAGTCCAAGTCTTGCCCTGGACCAGAAGTGGTTGCTTGAGCACCAGACTGTGACTGCTTTCTTTAGGACTCTGCCTGAGCCAACTCCTTTTCTGGGAGGTCAGCTTCTTGGAGATCAGTTTTGGTCAAGTAAACACTAACTTTTCACTGAAATAATTAAAATAAAGTTTGAAGTAATTCTAATTACCATAGTAATTTGTATTTCCAATACTATTTATAATTTAATAAACCTGATGTAGTAATATTTTTATCTCAGGCTGCTTGTATTTCCTTCTCCACCATCCTGTATCTTCCCATATTTCCTTTCCTATTATACATCCTTGTATAAAAGATCTGAGGTAGAATTCAGTTTAAATTCTCTATTTTTCAAAGGGACTTTAACCTTATTTGTTTTCTTCAGAATTAGACATTTTTGGATATATCAATTGTGCATCTTCACATCTGCCCTGAGAATGTGAAGGTTTCCTTATCATTTGTCTAAAGAAATATGTATATTTCCCTCTGGACTTCAAGATTTTTGAAATATATAAAGATCTTGATTCTTATTAATGCTGTAAACTTTAAAAAGTAAATTCTTACTCCAGTTGTAGATATTTATATATAGTATATTTTTTCAATAATGTATTATTTACATTTTTCTTTCAAGTATTATAACTGGAGTTATAATACTTAAATGCATAAATCTCAACCTTCTGGTGCATAATACTATATTCTTACTAAATCACAAGTAGAAAATACCATAAAAACTTAAAATTTTAAATGGTACATGATTAAATTTGGGAGCAATATTAATTAAAGATTTCCATCATGGTTTTAAACTTTGAATTCGTATTTTCTATTATTATTACTACTCTTCAAATTTTTATTAGAAACTAACTATAATTTTAAACTGAGAAGGAAGCAAAATAAAAGTCATTTTTTGGTACAGATTCTGAGTAGATTATCTTTAAAAATTTTAAGTGAGAAAAAATGAAAATTTCAAATCCTTCCCATATTGTGAAAAAAATCTCTTAATAATCAAGAATAATGTATTTCATAATAGAAAGTTGGAAATGCTACATAAACTGAAAACACTATATTGTATATAAATGTTATCTATAAATATATATATAGATAAGATATTGTATATAATAATATATAACCATATAAGACACTATATATAATATTTTTACCAAATTGAAAATTACTTTTTGTAATTCTTTATATAGAATTAACGGTGTGCTTCACCATAGGTTGAACAATAAAAAAATATATGAAAACAAAGAAGATAGAGACCATACATGTATGATTAAAATCTAAATAAACATCATCTTAATAACTGTCAGTTTGCCTGAACATTAAAAAAAATACAAAAATTGTTTCAGATGAATATGTCATTTATCTATTAATTTTATGGATATCAAGTTATTTGGTATGTAAATTTATATTGCTTATTTTCTTAAATACTTCAGTGTGACCCTGACATTTTGGACAAATTTTAGTGAAAACCCAAAAGAATTTCAATAGTACCGGTAGAAGACACACAGTCAAGATCTGCAGGGTTAATTTGTGCTCTAATTTATTAAGGAGTGTCAGTAATGCCTGAAACTCCGTGTATTTTATTATTACCCTCCATCAATCATTAGTTCCAAAAACTATTCCTGTATAGTCCCAAGGAAGGGGTGGTGGATAATGCCCGAGAGGAAGGAGAATATGACATATTGAAGCTTTTGAACACTTAAGAAAGAGGAAAAAGCCCCAACTTTGGAATAAGAAAATGATCAAAGTAGATAAAACAGTCAGTGAGACATATGGTTATTTAAGACCTCCTAATCCTGAGGCAAAGCACTTGAGCAGGGAAACCTGAGGAAGTTGAGAACAAATTGACTTTTCTTTCTCCTTCCTCCCCTCCTCCCTCCCTCCTTCCCTTCCTTCCTTCCTTTCTTTCCTTCCTCCCTCTCTCTTTCTCTCTTTATATATCCCCTTCTTTTTTCCTTTTTTTCACATTTTAGACTCAGAGAAGAGGCTGGCTTTCAAGATGCATCATCACTAACACTGTAAGACATCAGAACAAAATTGGTGTTCGGGCATGGTTTCCAAGACACGAGGTGTCCTATGGTTCCAGCTTGCCATTTGAAGTGACAGGTTACAAAGCTACAGAAACCAGTTAGTGAATGCATCCGATGGTTCACTGTAATGGAGAAAAGCACACTTGTAGAAAACGACCAAAGGGCTGAATTACCAGGTGAAGAATTGAGTAAGAGTCACAGGCAGTCCTCAAAGGGAAATAACAATGAGACTTGAAATGGGAGTCCATCAGCAAAGAGGAGACCATCTCAAGAGCAAACTGAAACAGAAAACATCTTGAGTTCTGTAGCTGCACAACAGAAGCCCACAAAATATGTATTGAACAGCCAGACAGGGACATTATTGTCATTGAGACTCATGTGGATTCAGATGATACTACATAAATCTAAGACTTTCTCCCTTCCTACCACAAGGCCACAGTAAACTCCGCCATATATTAGGACACTATATTTGGAGTACAATGGGAAGGAATGAAAATCTGAGATTTCAATGATTTATCACAAAAGAAACAACCAATAGATCTGGATGGCTATAGTAAGATCAGACAAAACAGTCTTTAAGACAAAACTATCAATGGAGGAAAAAAAGTTCATTTTGTTACAAGAAAATGCTCAGTTTATCAGGAAAACATGACGATTATGTCTCTACCTAAAATAAACATTCAAAGTTATATTTTTTTAAATTACATAATTGCAAAGACCAAGGCTTGCTTGCTGGCCTAATGTGTATGGTCTACACTGGAGAATGTATTTAACAGTAATAACTGGAGATGTCAATATCCCACTTTCAAAGCCAGAGAGAAAAATTAGGCATAAGATCAACAAGCAAATAGAAAAACACTATAAAACAACTAGACTTCTACAAAAGAGGCACCTAATAAGAGCAGAGTGACACATTCTTCTTGAGAACCCAGGGAACATTCTCCAGTGTAGACCATATGTATTAGGCCACAAAACAAGTCTTGATAAAAGAACTGAAATCATACAAAAGCATACAAAGAATGTTCTCCAATCCAGTGTAATTAAATTTTTGTAAATTACAGGAGAAAATGTAGGATATTCACAAATATATGAAAAGTAACATATTCCTAAATAATAAATAAGATAAAGAAGAAACAACAAGGGAAACTAGAAAATACTCTGAGATGAATGCAGTTAAACTAGTTTTTAGAAAGAAATTAATGGCTATAAGTGCCTATTTTTAAAAAAAGAGAGAGAAAAGATCTCAAATCAGTAATGTAAATTTACATCTTGAGAAACTAGAAAAAGAAAAAGAGCAATCTGGATGGAAATCAAGCATTAAGGAGAAAATAATAAGGATTAGAATGAAAATCAATGAAATAGAAGATAAACACATAGAGAAAATCAATAATATCCTATTTGGTTCTTTGAAAGTACTGACAAAATTGAAAAACTTTTAGGTATATTGACAAAGAAAAAAGAAGTCAAATTATTAAAATCACAAATGAAAAAGGAGATTACACCATTGAATTTACAGATACAAAAATATTTATAAGGGAATACCATGAGCAACTGTATGCTAACATAGTATTATGCTAACATATATTAAATAATCTTGATGAAATGGAACATTCCTGGAAAGGCACAAATTACCAAGTCTGACTCAGAAAAAGGAAGAAAATTTGAATAGACTTGTAATAAGTAAACAGATAGAATTAGTAATTCAAAAACTCCCCCAGAAGAAAACCTCACTCCAGGTCCAGATGGCTTCACTGGAGAATTCTCAACATTTCAAGAAGAATTTATCCCTATTCTTCACAACTCTCAAAAATAGAAAAGGAAAGAACACTTTCTATACTAGTCATATTTCTCCAGAGGAACAGAATCAATATTATATATGTGTATATGCGTGTGTGTGTGTGTGTGTGTGTGTGTGTGTGTGTTTATAGAGAGAGAGAGAGAGAGAGAGAAATTTATTAGAAGGAACTGACTCACCCAATTATGGAGGCTTAGATGTCCCACAAGCTGCCTTCTATAAGCTGGAGGCCCAGGAAAATGTGTATAATTCAGTCTGAGTCCAAGGGCCTGAAAACCAGAGGAGTCAACGATGTAAATCCCAGTCCGAGGGCCAGAGAAGATTAGATGAACTGTCCCTGGTCAAACAGTGGTACACAGAAAAAGGGATGGATTCGTCCTTTCTCCATTTCTTGTTCTTTTCCGTCCCTCAGTGGATCAGGAAGGTCAAACTCCCTTATTGACTCCACAGACTCAAATGCTAATCCCATCCAGAAATGCTCTCACACACACTCCAAGTGTAACGCTCAATCTGGGCACTTCATGACCAGTCAAGTTCATACACAAAATTAACCATCAAACTCCCCAACTCAATCTTATGGGACCAGTATTGCACTGATAACAAAAAGACATAGACATCACAGGAAAACTATCCCTTATGTGGATATATATGGAAATCCTCAAGAAAATACTACTTAGCTAAATTTAGCAACCTAACGAAAGGATATATAAAATGACTAGTTAGGACTTACTGCTGAAAAGCCAGGTTGATTTACCATACAAAATCAACCAGTATTACATACCATATTAATAGATATTAATACATTAAGGAACAAATGCCATTTGGTCATTCAATATATGCAGAATAAGCATATAAACAATCTAGTACTTTATCATGACAAAATCACTCAATAAGCTAGGAATAAAAGGGATCGTCCTCAACTTGGTAAAGTTTGGCTATGAAAAATCCACGGCTAACATCATACTTAAAGGTAAAAGACTAAGTACTTTCCAACTATGATTAGCAACATATATAAAGGATGCCTGCTCTTACATGTGGATATGGGAAGGGGCAAGAGGAGGGTAGGATGAATTGGGAGATTAGGATTGATGTATATACACTACCATGTGTAAAATAGACAGCTAGTGGGAACCTGCTGTATATAGCACAGGGAGCTCAGCTCGGTGCTCTGTGATGACCTAGACGGGTGGGATGGTAGGGTGAGAGGGAGGTCCAAGAGGCAGGGGATATGTGTATACATATAGCTGATTCACTTAGTTGTACAGCAGAAACTATCACAACATTATAAAGAAATTATACTCCAATAAAAAAAAAAAGATTCCTGCCCTTGCCACTTCAATTCAATGTTGTGCTACAGGATTCAGCCAGGGAAATTCAACAAGTAAGAGAACTACAAGATATTTAGATTAGAAAGAAAGAGATAAATTATCTCTCCTCACAGATGGCCAGAATCATGTGTATAAAAAACCTTAAGAAATCCACCAAAGACCTATTGGAACTAATAAACTAGTTTAGCAAGTTTGCAGGACAATTAATCTATGACAAAAGGGGCAAGAATACCATGCAGAAAGAAAGTCTCTTCAGTAAATGGACAGCAAAAGAACCAAACTGGACTACTCTCTCACACCAAACACAAAAATAAATTCAAAATGGATTAAGACTTAAATGGAAGACCTGAAACCCTAAACCTTCTAAAATAAAGCATAGGCAGTAAGCTCTTTGACATAGGTCTTAGTAATATTTTTTTTGGATATGTCTCCTCAGGCAAGGAAAACAAAAGCAAAAAGAAACAAATGGGACTACATCAGAATAAATAACTCGTTGAATTAATGCATTTGACTCTTTTACATTTTGTTTCTTTCTCTCTCCCTCTTTCTCATACTAAGTGGATTTTAAAATGTTTTATCTACCATTTTATCCTGCTTATTTTATGTAATAGTGCCCTCTCATGCTTTAAAATAGTCTTTGTAATACTTAACTTCTTATGGCAGCATAGAATTTCATTGGTTTATTTTTTTAAATCTGCTTTATTTAAATATCATTTGCAAATGTTAAAACACCTCTACTCAAATGTATTTCAAAAAGTTTTAACAAATTAATGGACCTGTGTAACCACCACTGCATTCAAATAATAGAATATTTCTATCACCTCAGAAGTTCCCATACAAACACTGCTACTTCCCCACCTTATCTGGGCTTTAGGAAAAAACTGATCTTCTTTGGGTCACTATAGATTAGACCTGTCTTTTCTAAATTTTCCTGTAAATGGAATTCTACTGTCTAACATCTTTGCTCAGCATGTTTTTGATATTTATTTCTGTTGTTGTGGGTATCAGTAGTTCTTTGCTTCTTACATTTAAGTAACATTACAGTGAATGACTATATCACACTATGTTCATTCTGTTGATGCAGGTTGTTTCCAGTTTTCTACTCTTAAAAGTAAAGCTGCTGTGAACAATCATGTACACATGTTAGGGTAAGCAAATGTTTTTATTTCTTCTTTGTGAATTTCTGAAAATTACATTGCAAGAGCACAGGATAGAAGTAGGTTTAACTTTATAATCTGTCAAGTTGTTTTCCAAAGTGTTTATATTAATTTTTATTCCCAGCAGGATGAGTGTCTAAATTGATCTATATCCTCAGCCACACATGGTATTATCAGTCTTTCCAATTTTAGCTCTTCTAATGTTTATTTCATTGTGGATTATTTTTCATTTCCTAGAAGAAGAATAACAAACACCTTAACAGGCATGAATTAGTTATTTGCCTATCTTGTTTTCTGGAGTGTACTTTCAAATAATTTATCCATTTTAAATTCTTTCTTATTCATCTTTGCTGTTTTCATTATTCAATTGTAATTTTTTTTTCAGAATTCTCAACACAAATTTTTGTCATATACACACACACAAGCACACACACACGATAGTTTTCAAAGAGGAAATTTAATTATGATAAAAGTCAAATTTATCATTTTTTTCTTTTAAAATTTGTGCCTTCTATATCTTATCTAAGAAGTTTTTGTATAATTGAGTCCCCCAAATTTCCTCTATGTTGTCTCTAATAGTTTCATAATTTCAGCTCTCATATTTTGGTCTATGATCCATTTCCATTTAATTTGTGTATATGGTATAAGGTAAGAGTTAAGGTTCACTTTTTTAATATGAATATCTATTTTTTTCAGTACCATTTGTTGAGAGGATTACACTGTAAATGTAATGCTGATTCAGTGATGGTGGTACATCACTTAGAGATGTAATTAGAGAAAGAAGAACAAGAAAACCCCAAAGTTAGCAGAAGGAAAGAAGTCATAAAGATCAGTTCAGAAATAAATGAAAAAGAAATGAAGGAAACAATAGCAAAGCTCAGTAAAACTAAAAGCTGGTTCTTTGAGAAGATAAACAAAATTGATAAACCATTAGCCAGCCTCATCAAGAAAAAAAGGGAGAAGACTCAAATCAATAGATTTAGAAATGAAAAAGGAGAAGTAACAACTGACACTGCAGAAATACAAAGGATCATGAGAGATTACTATAAGCAAGTATATACCAATAAAATGGACAACCTGGAAGATAAGGAAAAATTCTTAGAAAAGAACAACCTTCCAAGAGTGAACCAGGAAGAAATAGAAAATATAAACAGACCAATCACAAGCACTGAAATTGAAACTGTGATTTAAAATCTTCCAACAAATAAAATTCCAGGACCAGGTGGCTTCACAGGTGAATTCTATCAGACATTTAGAGAAGAACTAATGCCTATCCTTCTCAAACTCTTCCAAAATATACCAGAGGGAGGAACACTCCCAAACTCATTCTACGAGGCCACCATCACCCTGACACCAAAACCAAAGATGTCACAAAGAAAGAAAACTACAGGCCAATATTGGTGATGAAAATAGATGCAGAAATCCTCAGCAAAATACTAGCAAACAGAATCCAACAGCACATTAAAAGGATCATACACCACAATCAAGTGGGGTTTATCTCAGGAATGCAAGGATTCTTCAATATACACAAATCATTCAATGTGATACACCATATTAACAAATTGAAGGAGAAAACCAAATGATCATCTCAATAGATGCAGAAAAATCTTTTGACAAAATTCAACACCCATTTATGATAAAAACCCTCCAGAAAGTAGGCATAGAGGGAAAACTTTGCTCAACATAATAAAGGCCATATATGACAAACTCACAGCCAACATCATTCTCAATGGTGAAAAACTGAAACCATTTCCACTAAGATCAGGAACAAGACAAGTTTACCCACTCTCACCACTATTATTTGACATAGTTTTGGAAGTCTTAACCACAGCAATCAGAGAAGAAAAAGAAATAAAAGGAATCCAAATTGGAAAAGAAGTAAAATTGTCACTGTTTGCAGATGTCAGGATAGTATGCATAGAGAATCCTAAAGACTCTTCCAGAAAACTACTAGAGCTAGTCAATGAATTTGTAAAGTAGCAGGATACAAAATTAATGCACAGAAATCTCTTGCATTCCTATACACTGATGATGAAAAATCTGAAAGAGAAATTAAGGAAACACTCCCATTTACCATTGCAACAAAAATAATAAAATACCTAGGTATAAAACTACCTAAGGAGACAAAAGACCTGTATGCAGAAAACTATAAGACACTGATGAAAGAAATTAAAGATGATACAAACAGATGGAGAGATATACCATGTTCTTGGATTGGAAGAATCAACATTGTGAAATGACTATACTCCCCAAAGCAATCCACAGATTCAATGCAATCCCTATCAAACTACCAATGGCATTTTTCATAGAACTAGAAGAAAATATTTCACAATTTGTATGGAAACACAAAAGACCCCGAAGAGCCAAAGCAATCTTGAGAAAGAAAAACAGAGCTGGAAGAATCAGGCTTCCAGACTTCAGACTATACTACAAAGCTACAGAAATCAAGACAGTATGGTAGTGACACAAGAACAGAAATATAGATCAATGGAACAGGATAGAAACCCCAGAGATAAACTCACACACATATGGTCATCTTATTTTTGATAAAGGAGGCAAGAATATACAATGGAGCACAGACAGCCTCTTCAATAAGTGGTTCTGGGAAAACTGGACAGCTACATGTCAAAGAATGAAATTAGAATACTCCCTAACACCATACACAAAAATAAACTCAAAATGGATTAAAGACCTACATTTAAGGCCAGACACTATAAAACTCTTAGAGGAAAACATAGGCAGAACACTCTATTGCAGAAATCACAGCAAGATCCTTTTTGACCCATCTTCTAGAGAAATGGAAATAAAAACAAAATTAAACAAATGGGACCTAATGAAACTTAAAAGCTTTTGCACAGCAGAAGAAACCATAAACAAGATGAAAAGACAACTCTCACTGTGGGAGAAAATATTTGCAAATGAAGCAACTGACAAAGGATTAATCTCCCAAATTTACAAGCAGCTCATGCAGTTCAATATCAAAAAAACAAAAAACCCATCCAAAAATGGCCCTGAAGACCTAAATAGACATTTCTCCAAAGAAGATATACAGCTTGTCAACAAACACATGAAAGAATGCTCAACATCACTAATCATTAGAAAAATGCAAATCCAAACTACAATGAGATATCACCTCACACCAGTCAGAATGATCATCATCAAAAATCTGCAAACAATAAATGCTGGAGAGGATGTGGAGAAAAGGGAATCCTCTTGCACTGTTGGTGGAAATGTAAATTGATACAGCCACTATGAAGAACAGTATGGACATTCCTTAAAAAACTAAAAATAGAACTACCATATGACCCAGCAATCCCACTACTGGGCATATACCCTGAGAAAATCATAATTCAAAAAGAGTCATGTACCTCAATGTTCATTGCAGCTCTATTTACAATAGCCAGGACATGGAAGCAACCTAAGTGCCCATTGACAGATGAATGGATACAGAAGATGTGGCACATATGTACAATGGAATATTACTCAGCCATAAAAAGAAACGAAATTGAGTCATTTGTAGTGAGGTGGGTGAACCTAGAGGCTGTCATACAGAGTGAAGTAAGTCAGAAAGAGAAAAACAAATACCATATGCTAACACATATATATGGAATCTAAAAAAAATAAAATGGTTATGAAGAACCTAGGGGCAGGACAGGAATAAAGATGCAGACCTAGAGAATGGACTTGAGGACACAGGGAGTGGGAAGTGTAAGCTGGGACAAAGTGAGAGAGTGGCATGGACTTATATATACTACCAATCTAAAATAGATAGCTAGTGGGAAGCAGACACATAGCACAGGGAAATCAGCTCAGTGCTTTTTGTCCACTTAGAGGGGTGGGATAGGGAGGGTGGGAGGGAGACGCAAGAGGGAGGAGATATGGGGATATATGTATACATATAGCTGATTCACTTTGTTATGCAGCAGAAACTAACACACCATTGTAAAGCAATTATATTCCAATAAAGATGTTAAAAATAAAGTATATAATATATATAAATACAAAAAAAATAAAAATAAAAAGACTTCTAAATCCCTATAGGCTAGGTTACCCACAGGCATGTATTTTTTCTTACCTTTAGTCTATCTTTAGTAGTGTCCAGTTGACTATTTGTGTTACTCTCTCATTCACTAGGTTTTGATATCCTTGAGAGAATGGAACAGAGCCTAAGCACTGTTGTATAAGCCGCAGAACAAGATGTTATTAGTTAAAAATGAATAAACTAATAAATAAATGACTTGAAGATGCTATTTTTTGGGGAGTGGAAAGATAATTTAAGTTCATGTGAGTCAAAAAATTACTAAGGACAGTTTTCATTATAAGAAATACCATAATTTGTCTGGCAGAGAAATATGGAAATCTCATTAATATGGCTTCAGGACATTATATGATTCTAATATAAATTATTTCTCTAATTCACATAAATGTAAAATGATACATTAAATTTACTTGATCCATGTATTTGTGAAATGCTTGGTGAAACGAAAAGGTTTCTGTAGAGATTTCAGAGTCTAAAATAATTTTCTGTTATTACTAACTATAGGCTTCCACAACTGGAAAATTTTTTTTTTTTTTTTTTTTTAACTGGAAAATTTTTATACGCTATTTTGGAGCACAATATTTTTAAAGATGCACTTGTGAATAATTATTGGTTTTACTCCACTTTTTTGTCACTTTTAAATATCATAATTATTAATTATATTTTAAAAATCTGTTGGTGATTTCATTATTCAAAAACTGAGTTGAAGATTCATATTTATTTCTGTACCTCATAGAATGTTATCTGAGGATACTGACCCTTATTTTGGTTACAATCATAAAATCTTTTCTGTTATTGGCATAATACGTTTGCCATGTAGCTTCTCAAATGTATAGGAAGCCTAATTTCAAAATACTTTTAAAATATTTTTCTTTCCTTCCCACAGTGTCTGTCAATTTTTTCATTATTGTTTTCTATATGTTTCATAAAATAAATTCTGATGCTTGTGCATGTAACAAAATGTGACTTACTGATTGCCAACCCCAGAGTTTTCTCTCAGTCTTAATTCTGCTCAATTTAACAGTGGTCTTGCATACAGTCAATCACAATGTTCTTGTTACTTGACTTCACGGGGTAGCAGTGACTTCTCATCTTGCATCTTATCTTTCCAATCATCCTTTTTTTTGCCTGTGTAGTAAAGACACTTCCTAGGATTCCTAATATGACACTTAGAGTGTATAATTAATGGCAAGGATTGGTTGAAGCACCATGGGGCTCCTCAGTCGCTGCTGTGTTTCCTGAACTCACAGTCTATACAGGACTTAATAGTAATAGATGCTCAGGGAGCATTAGATAAAGAAAGAATGTGTCACTTGATCATAATGTATTTCTTCATAAATATTCCATGTTCAGAATTCTGGATTTTTCATCCTGAAGTAGACAGTAGTTTCTATATTCTAAGAGAAAAAGACTAGACTTTCCTTCAATTGACAAAGCTTTTAGAATAAATACATGTCAGATATTAGCCAATTTAATAAAATTAGTACATTGATCTCATATATGACAAGGCAATACATTATCATATCCTTAGGATGGGTGTAAAAAACGTGCACTCAGAGAGTATCAATGCATGCTGGACCAGAAAAAAGTCAAGTATCAGATATTACAGATTTTCTTCTTTAATAAATATCGGGATGGCCAAAAAGTTCATTCGGGTATTTGTAGCATCTTATGAAAAACCCGAACGCACTTTTTGGCCAACCCAATATTATATATGTATATATATGATATCTATATTCCTATTTGCAAGTTGGCCTTTCAACTGAAATATGCTATGTACACCAACATGACTAGTTCAGTTTATTCATCCAATTTCTTGGAGTTTGCCTAGATAATTTAAGTCTATTAAGTGATTCAAATGTTAACAATGGATATAATTTTTTAATCAATCAAGCTCCTTGAGATATTTAGATTTACAAAGGTTGCAAAGTCTTTAAAGAATGAAATGGGATGATATTGAAATTTCTTCATTTTTGTTTGGTTACTTTCCTTATCAATTCAATCAGCAATCCTAAGGCATTGAGTTTATTGACCTCTCCAGTAGAGCTTATATTTAGAGATTATATTTGAAGAACTTAATACGTGAAAATTATTTTTGGAAGCACAGCATTTATTGAAAGAGAAAGGAAAGAATATAGGCATCAGAAGAATCAGGTTTGAAAGACAGTTCTTCCATATTCCTGTGACCTATTCCCAAACATGTAACTATGAGCTCAGTGTTAAGAGATGAACTGTGTGTGTGTGTTTGTGTGTGTGTGTGTGTGTGTGTGTGTGTGTGTGTGTGTGTATGAAATGGAGCAGGACCCTATGGTCCTCCACCTGCCTTTTGTCTATAGAAAAACTTTAGCTAAAGAATAAGTTTAATCAGAGAAGTGAGAAAATACAGGAGCAAAAGAGAGCAGTCAAACAGGACAAAACAATAATAGTTTAGTCACTAAGCAAAGTCAAATACTTTTAGTTCTTCCTCAAGGACTATAGATAATATTCTAAGCCATATCCTGTGAGCTGTTTTGTAGATACTGAAACCCTCATCAGGTGGAAGAAGTTAACTAATTATGACCAGACTGTACTCATGACATAAGTTGTCACAATTCTGAGACCTGGCCTCAAAGAAATGAGAACAAACCGACCCTGAAACTGAAGACTAACTGTATTTAAAACAGCCAAGATGATGCTAATCAGACCACCACATGACCAATTTCAAGACGACTGTCAGAGCTGACTGTGCTGTTTCTGTATGTAGCCCCCACCCTCTGCCTATAAAATCTCTTGCCCACTGATTGTCAATTCGTGGGGGAGTCGGCCTTTGTACTGGAGCTCCCTCCCATGCCAGTTGCCAGCCTCCAAAATAAAGCAAACTTTCCTTTCCAACAAACTTGCCTCTTTATTGGCTTCAGAGCAGTGAGCAGCTGGACCCCACTTTTGGTAACAGTTTTTAGCACCCAATGTGGGGCTGCTGTGCTCTCAGACTGGGTCATCCAGGTTTCCTGGAGTAAAGCCACTGGCCACAGCAACGTACTGGGATGGTTGCGTTGATGCCCAAAGTGAGGCTGTGCTCTTGTGATATCTGGCTCCCCAGTGTTTTCCAGAGCAGAGCTGCCAGCCACGGCAGCACTCTGGGATGGTGACCGTGAGCCCACCGCTCACGGTCATGGCCCAGAGAGGGGGATTTTGGGGGATGTTCCTAGCATCTGCCGAAACCATTTGTTTCCAGTGGCCTCCCTGTTTCTCCTCTTCAAGGCACTGCTGCCAACTTACACTTTTCTTTGGTGTAATGGAAAGATGCATCTGGATGAGCCAATGAGCTCCAAGACTGAGTAAGTCCGTCCACCAGTGTGCACCTGGGCAAACTTCTCTTTTGAGCATGAAGTGCTATTTGGACATTTTGCCAGTTGGTTCTGATGTCTGTCTGCTGTTGAGGACAGTTTGTGAGCACTGAGTGTTTTGGGGTATTTGTGTCAATTGGTTCTGACGTGTGTCTGCCATTGAGGACCATTTGTGTTGGGAAATTATTTGTTTGGGGCTCTGTATCGGACATCCTCTTGAAGGATTTGTGACAGTTCTGTCTTCTGGTGTGTGGATGTGTATTCCATTTGTGTGATTGGTATTCTTGCTGCCTTGTGTAAAATGGGAAATTCAGGTTCAATTCATTAGAAAACTTTAAGCTATGAATTAAATATGACTAAAGAAAAAGAAAGAAATTTTTGTTTGTTTGTTTTAACATTGTGTAGCCAACTGTACTCTTTAGATTCTTGAGGAAATTGGTTAAGATGAAACTATTTTGAAAATCCAAAACTGGTTCTTTTTGCATATGCAGTTAGAGAAAGCTAGCTTGATAAAATATTTTCTTCAGAATTCTGACCCTGAGAGAATAAAAATATGCCTAGGAGAAAGCTTGAAGTTAACTCTTATTGTGTCCTTGAAATACAAGAATCAACAGAGATACAATGGAGAAAAGACAGTCTCTTCAATAAGTGGTGCTGGGAAAACTGGACAGCTACATGTAAAAGAATGAAATTAGTACACTCCCGAACACCATACACAAAAATAAACTCAAAATGGATTAAAGACCAAAATGTAAGCCTGGGCACTATAAAACTCTTAGAGGAAAACATAGGAAGAACACTGTATGACATAAATCTCAGCAAGATCTTTTTTGACCCACCTCCTAGAGTAATGGAAATAAAAGCAAAAATAAACAAATGGGACCTAATGAAACTTAAAAGCTTTTGCACAGCAAAGGAAACTATAAACAAGATGAAAAGACAACCCTCAGAACGGGAGAAAATATTTGCAAATGAATCAATCGACAAAGGATTAATCTCCAAAATGTACAAGCAGCTCATGCAGCTCAATATT
Source organism: Tursiops truncatus (assembly GCF_011762595.2). Classification (NCBI taxonomy): domain Eukaryota; kingdom Metazoa; phylum Chordata; class Mammalia; order Artiodactyla; family Delphinidae; genus Tursiops; species Tursiops truncatus. Next base: position 10,986,975 of record NC_047034.1, on the reverse strand, counting down.
AAAAAAACAAACAACCCAATCCAAAAACGGGCAGAAGACCTAAATAGACATTTCTCCAAAGAAGACATACAGATTGCTAACAAACACATGAAAGGATGCTCAACATCGCTAATCATTAGAGAAATGCAAATCAAAACCACAATGAGGCATCACCTCTCACCGGTCAGAATGGCCATCATCAGAAAACCTACAAACAACAAATGCTGGAGAGGGTGTGCAGCAAAGGGAACCCTCTTGCACTGTTGTTGGGAATGTGAATTGGTACAGCCACGATGGGGCACAGTATGGAGGTTCCTTAAAAAATGAAAAAGAGAACTACCCTATGACCCAGCAATCCCACTACTGGGCGTATACCCTGAGAAAACCATAATTCAAAAAGACACATGCACCCCAATGTTCATTGCAGTACTATTTACAATAGCCAGGTCATGCAAGCAACCTAAATGCCCATCGACGGACAAATGGATAAAGAAGATGTGGTACGTATATACAATGGAATATTACTCAGCCACAAAAAAGAATGAAATTGGGTTATTTGTAGAGACGTGGATGGGCCTAGAGACTGTCATGCATAGTGAAGTAAGTCAGAAACAGAAAAATAAATATTGTATATTCTTTTTTTAAAATTTACTTATTTTATTTATTTTTGGTTGCCGTTGGGTCTGCATTGCTGTGTGTGGGCTTTCTCTAGTTGCAGCAAGCAGGGGCTACTCTTCGTTGCAGTGCATGGGCTTCTCATTGCAGTGGCTTCTCTTGTTGCGGAGCATGGGCTCTAGGCTCGAGGGGTCCGGTAGTTGTGGCACGCAGACTCAGCAGTTGTGGTGCATGGGCTTAGTTGCTCCATGGCATGTAGGATCTTCCTGGACCAGAGATCAAACCTGTGTCCCCTGCATTGGCAGGCAGATTCTTTACCACTGTGCCACCAGGGAAGTCCCTAAACATTGTATATTAATGCATATATGTGGAATCTAGAAAAATGGTACAGATGAACCAGTTTGCAAGGCAGAAATAGAAACTCAGATGTAGAGAACAAAGGTATGGACACCAAGGGGGGGAAGCAGGGTGGGGGGCAGGTGGTGGTGGGATGAATTGGGAGATTGGGATTGACATAGATACACTAATATGTATAAAATAGATAACTAATAAGAACCTGCTGTATAAAACTAAAATAAAATTCAAAAAAAATCAACAGGGATACAGCTCATTGGGGTGGAGAGCAGGTAAGGGGTATGTTGAGGGGAGCTTTAGTGTGAAGCCTTGGCAGGTGAATCAGGGCTACATAAATCATTGTGTAAATGGTAGGTCACCAAGAGGATGCAGTGTATACCCACGCGGTTTGAGAGGTCAGAAGACTGAAAGAGGAAAAGTCTCAAAGAAAAAACGCGTCTTTCTTTTTAATTGGGATATAGTTGCTTTACAATGTTGTGTTAGTTTCTGCTGTACAACAAAGTGAATCAGCTATATGCATACATATATCTCCTCCCTCTTGGACCTCCCTCCCACCTTACCCCCCCACCATCCCACCCATCTAGGTTACCACAGAGCACCGAGCTGAGCTCCCTGTGTTATACAGCACGTTCCCACTAGCTATTTGTTTTACACATGGTAGTGTATATATGTCAATCCCAATCTCTCAGTTCATTCCACCCCACCCCCCCAGGCTGCATCCACATATCTGTTCTCTACGTCTGCATCTCTATTCCTGCCCTGCAAATAGATTCATCTATACCATTTTTCTAGATTTCACATATATGTGTGTCTTTGAAGGCATAGGGAACTCTCCACAGTTTGCAAATCATTCAGATTTGAATTTGATTAATTGCTTCCTAATCCAAATTATCAAATTGCAAGTCCAAATTCAAACCATTTTCAACTGCTGAGGGCTCGTTTTTGAACAGAGCTGACAATAGAATTTGTGGGTTCCTAAATCATTTTGCCTCCTCTTTTCCCATCTAATTTTCAGGGATGGTTCCCTCATAGCACTGTGATGGGACATACGTTTTACTTTATATTATATTTAAAAAACAAGTAGGTTCCTGTCACTGCAGGAATAAAATTAAGTTCTTACATTGGTGTTTGCTATTTGAACCCCTCCTACCAGAAAAAAAAAAAAAGAAAAGAAAAATTCAGGATCTTAATACCACCTACACATACTTATAAATAAAGCACATGCACACATTTTGTTATAAAATACAGCATTTGTAGCTCAGTTTCAACAAATATATTTTAAATGATATCTTTCAGATCCAGGATATAGCTGTCATGTATTAATGACTATTAAACTTGGACCACAGCCACTGTTTTCAGCCCAGTGGCAGCAGCAATAACAGCTGGTTGTGAAAACCCTGGTCTCTAGCCACCCATTTGCTGGCTTTTTAACATGTGACTGAGGCAGAGAGTTGTTAGAATTCACAGATTCCATCCCGTACACCCCTTTTTTTGGCCATTGTCTGTGTTTGCACTGTCGAAGCACAGCTATTGGCTTTTAGACTTTGGCACCCCCAGGCGCTTAATACGTTAGTTGAGGTTTTCTGGAAATTTGCCCACCCCAAGCACAAGAGAAGCTCCTTGCTTCTCAGTACTTTCTTCAAGTCATTTAAATACAGAACTGTAGGGATTCCTGACATCGTTTAAAAAAAAAAAGATGCACAGACAAAAACCAACCCTTTTTTCTCTGCTCTCTGAAATATGATGAACGTTTGAACAAACAGGTACAGGGATTTGATTCAGACTAGAGTTTCAAACATGAATTCTTGAAGTACAGACATAGTCTGTCAAAATTTAGTGACTTTTCTGACTTCCCAATCTTCTTTGATAATCTGCATGACTGTCTGGTTAAGGACCATTCAAAAAACCTACCTGACCTGGTGATTTTGGTCACTTAACAGTTTGAAATCTATGGAAATAATGAGAGTTTGAAGCAGTGTTTAAAAAAAATTGCACAAATTATGAGCTATATGATAAGCTACCTCACATCCTGTTTCTAAGTGGTCAGTTTTTCATTCCTCTGGGAAAAATAAGGGAAAATAACCCAAATTGATTTCCTTTACTCATAAATTGTAGGGTTATTTTGATACTTAAGAAACTGGAGAGTAAACAAATGGATTATTGCAAAGGTCGTAGCAGTACTTCTGTGCCTGGTAAAGGCTTAAATTTTATAGTAATACATATTGGATAATAGCACACAACTAGGGACATCACAGGCAATTTAAAGTACAAGTGAGTTTAGATTAATATAAGTAGGTCTTTATTAGAGTAAAATGCAACAATCAGATTATATTTTAAATAACAGGGAGATAGGAAATGATGACAACTGTGAACTGTATAACATAGAGCAGAACAAAATACACAAAAGTAAGGAACTCAGGGAAATGTAGTCAGCACTTGTAAAATGACTGGCTGCAGTAAAACAGGAAGGCTTACCCTTTGTGCTCAAGCAGTAAACACTCAGAGGAAAGGGAAAAGCTAAAAGAATCTGTTCATGTATTACTGTGAACTTCGATTGAATTGCTAAGTGTAGCTCTGCCTTGGTGTTGCTCCATCACAGCCTCTGTTCTCCATCAGGTCATTTCTGAATCTGATTCTTTCTTTTACCAGGATTAGCTATGACAAAACGTAAATAAATCTGTGCATGAGTTGAGATTGTCCTAGACCAAGGTTAAAATTCCAGGGTGATTTTCTTTTTTTAAGTTCTGAAACAGAGCTGTTTTGCCATTTCTGGTTCAAATTGACCCTTCCAATTTTTTATCAATTTTATGAAGGTTTCTGAAAAGGAATTTTGGTGGAATTGTAAAATAAAGATTTGCAATGAGAAACTCAGATGCCTTAAAGAGTGTAATGTATTTTCCCATAATTAAATTCATTTTATATCATATACCTGATTCTCTCTGCTGTACAATGACACAGAAACTTGGTCATTTCCAGTTAAATTGTGTTATTTTCAGTTATTTCACAGTCATGTCAGATTATCACTCCAATTGTGTTCAGTAACATTTCCATTTTCTACTTTCCGCCCTTCTGAATTTCATGCTAAACATCTAGTGGCTTACAAAAATACCACTCATATTTGTGGGGAGGGGAAAAGAGAAGACTCCTTATTGATTTTTCTTGATGCTATATTAACAGCATTTGAGATATAATAATTTCTATCTGATCTTTGGACATTTGTCCTGTCTTTACTGCAATATTCTAGAATGCAGCCCTGTTTTCTTCAAACCCAGCAGGATAGTTCACGTGATATCTTTTGCTGTGTGGACAGCTGTCCCAGCTGCAAACATTGCCACAGGTCTACCAGCTTCCTCACTGCCAACTTTGCCACTTTATCTGTTGGACACTGTGGAGTGGACTGTTGTATCCTCCTTTGACCCAGAGTTGTAGGTGGAGACTTGCTCTGCCCCTTGTTATATTAACTAAACAAGGAAGCCATCAGACCGCAGTGCCTCTAATGTCATGAGAGCCTACATAAGCAAGTGAAAATCTAAGCTTGTAAATGCCTCAAGTTTACAAAATCAAACCACTAAGGACAACCAATCATAGTTAACTAAGCTTTAAGCTTTAGCTAATCCATACTTTCCCTTCTTTGCTTCTGCACCTTCTCTATATATGTCTTCCCTTTGGTTCCTGTGGGGCAAAGCACTGGTCTCCCCAGATTCAGTAGCTTACCTCACCACTACCTTTCAGTGTAATAGGGTTCTACAGAAAAACAGAGCCAATAGGAGACATATTAAAGAAACAATTCCAGAAACCCCAGACCCAGTTTGGAAAACTCATCCTTAAAATTCTCCTTTTCTAGAACCACTCTCAATACTGAAATAATTCTTACCAGAGAACAGAGCCATTGTTTTATAATCATGTGATTATGGGGCTGAGAGATCACATGATGTGTCATCTGCAAGCTGGAGACCCGAGAAAGTCAGTGGTATAGTTTGATGGCCTGAGACCCAGGACTTCTTAGCACAGAAGATGGATGTTCCAGCTCAATCAGTCAAGCAGAGAGAGGGAATCCTCCCTTCCTCTACCTTTTTGTTCTGTTCAGGCCCTCAGTGGATTGGATTAACTCACCCACATTGCTTTAATCCAGTCACCAATTTATATGTTAATCTCTTTCAGAAACACCCTCACAGACAAACCCAGAAATAACATTTAATGATATACCTGGGCATCCCATAGTCCAGTCAAGTTGAAACATAAAATTAACCATCACAATTCCCACCCCTGTCAACTAGGCACTGATACGTATTGCCTTAAACCATACTTAATCTCCAAAAAGACACACTATCAGGGTCATAACATGATATAAATGTCCTGTGTACAGCTGAAAACACACTGATCACTTCCCTAGAAAAAGAAGTAAAGTTCTTGTGTGTCGTTTCCTTGATATCCCATAACCTAGAAACTATTATGTAAAATTAACAATACTTAAATACTGTGATATAAAGTCAAAAGATCTTATGTTACATGGTAAAGGAATAGGAGGCAAAAATGAAACAAAAGCATTTACACACACATATATAGAGTATACTTGTACAACAATTGAATACACACACACACACACACACACACACACACACACAAATGTTTCCATAACAAGGTAAAGAAGGAAATACTTGTGACAATTAGAGTCCTTGTTTCTGTAACTAACCATGTGGACATAGCTGGTATTTATAGCTACCTTTCTCTACTACCCATTCTAATTACCCTTTGCCTTCAACAAGCATCTCAGCTAATCACAGTTCTTTCCTGGTGGACTGACGCATACCTTCATTCCTGAAGAATCTGGGTCATTATTAGCCCTGCCTGTGTTGGGTTGTTGTAGTTTCCCACTGACCTTAATCACAGGGCACGGTAATACTAAGAGACACCCTAAGTGATCTCCTGTAACCTAGACATACTCTTCCTTACCTCCATTGTGGAGTAGTAGTCCAATTTCCCTTTGGTAGTCAGGATCACTCACCACAGCCATCGCCTTACCTTCCTTCTTTGCTTGTTGATTCAGAGGCATGGGGAGCCCAAAATGACTGGGTGACAGTCTTAATTTCCAGTTCAATGGGATCGTTGTTGTGTCTCCTGGAACTAAGTGCTCTAGGCCGGCAGATTATACAATCCTGGAAACACAAAATAAACATTTGCTAGTGGGTCACCGGGAGTAATAGTGAGTGATGTCACTCTCATTTCCATTCTGCAATTTCTGGGCCTGTGAATCCTGACTATGGGAGAAACAGTACCAAATACTGGAAACTGATTTACAGCATTAAAAGCCTTCTGTAGGCCCTTGCTCCAGCCCTGCAAGTGACTGCACCTAACTGCCACTATAACTAAGTCTTCAAAAGGCCATTCTATCATTCTATTAAACCACCTGCTTCAGGTTGGTGGGAAACATGGTGCAACCAATGAATTCCATGAGAATGAGTCTGTTTCTGCACCTCATGTGCTGTGAAATGAATTCCTTGATCAGAATCAATGCTGTGCGTAATACCGTGATGGTGGCTAAGGCACTATGTAAGTCCACAGATTGTAGTTCTTCTCGCAGAGGCCTTGTGTGCAGGAAAGGCAAATTCAAATCCAGAATAAATATTCCAGAAAGAACAAAATACTTCTCTTTCCATGATGGAAGTGGTCCATTGTAATCAACCTGCTACTAGGCAGCTGGAGGATCACCCCAGTGATTTTTGCCGTATCAGGGAATCAGTGCTGGTCTCAGTTGCTGGAAGATTGAGCATTCAGTAGTGACCATAGCTCCATCAGCCTTGGGAGTAGAAGTCCATGTTGCTGAGCCTAAGCATAACCTCCATCCCTGCCACCATGGCCATTTTGTTCATGAGCCCATTAGGTAATGACAGAGGTGGCTGAGAAAAGAGGTTAATTGGTATCCATAGAATGGGTCATATTATCCACTTCATTGTTAAAATCCTCCTCTGTTGATGCCACCCTTTGGTAAATATTCACATGGGATACAAGTATCTTCATGCGTTTTGACCATGTGGAGAGGTCTATACTCAAAAGTCTTTTCCAAATATCCTTGTCACTAATTTTCCAAAAATATTGCTTTCATGACCCTGACCACCCAGCCAAACGTTGTCCACAGCCCATGAATCAGCTAACAACTGCATGTCTAGTCATTTCTCCTTCCAAGTAAAAGGAACCACCATGTGTACTGCTTGAAGTTCTGCCCACTAGGAGGACTGCCCTTCACCGTTCCCTTTCTGTGGTGTTCTAGAAAGGGGCTGTAAGGCAGCAGCTGTCACTTTCTGGTAGTGACTGCATATGGTGCAGAACTATATATAAACCAGGCCTGAGTCTTTGTTTTCTTGTCAATTAATAGTAGGGAACATCCCATGAGGCCACAGGTACAGATTGGGAGAGAGAAAGGCAGTGTAGCAAGGATGGGGACCATGGGCATTTACACTACTTCATGGAACTTGCTGGTGCCTTAATGTCCTGCTCAGACCCAATCATGCTTCCATTTGAGTATGGCTATTCATGCCAAAATGTATGGCTTGATTTCTCAGATAACACCCAGGTCATGATGGGCAGCTCAGGTCACATGGTAACTTGATGGCCCACGGCTAAGTGTTCAGTGTCTACTGAAGCCCAGTAGCAAGCCAAGACCTGTTTCTCAAAAGGAGAATAGTGACCCACAGGGGAGGGCATATCTTTCCCTCACGTCCTAAGGGCGTGCACCGAAATTTATTATAGGGGCTTAACAAAGCCCAAGTGCCAGAGTAGCCTTCACAATAGAACATATCTAATACAGAGCTTGCCTCTCTTCTGGACTCCACTCAAAACCTGCAACTTCACATGTCACTCAGTATTGGGCTGGAGTTAATATCCAAATGGGGAATACGTTGCTTTCCAAATCCAAACCGGTCCGTAAGTATTGTGCCTACTTTTTGGTTGTAGGAGTGGCAGGTACACCAACTTATTCTTCATCTTGGAAGGGATATCTTGACCTGCCTCACACCACTGGACCCCTAGAAATTTCACTGAGGTAAAAGGCTCCTAGATTGTAGTTGGATTTATTGCCCATCTCATGACACACAAGTGTCTTACCGATAAGTCTAAAGTAGTTGCTACTCCTTGCTTACTAGGTCCAATCAGCATAACGTTATCAATGTAATGGACTAGTGTGGTATCTTCTGGAAGAGAATGACAATCAAAATCCCTATGAACTAAATTATGACATGGCTCTGGAGAGCTGAGCTGTGTGTGATTTTCAGCAATTTCAGGTTTGCATCTACAAGAAAGTCTACTTCAGGGCTACATAGAATCAGGTAATTTACACAGTACTTGAGCTGAGAATTTTAATCCCTGAGTTTATCCTTTCCTCTCATTATTTTGTCCAGTGACATTTGGTGTGAACCAGCCAAACTTACTATATTTATTAGTTTTCGAAAAATGTTTAAAAATATCATATATACTTTCACCCAGCTTCTGGCTTCTTACAAGTGGTTGATTAGGAGTAATAATGCAGGTATTTGCATACCTCTACTGCCAAATCCCACCATGAATGTTATGGACTATCAGAGTTCTCTTTATTGCTATAAATAAAGTCACTTGTGTCTTTACATCAGGTTAGAGGGCCAACTTCAGAAAATCCAATTTGGAAAACTCATCTTTAAAATTCTGTTCCTCTGGAACTACTCTCAATACCAAAATCTATATTAGTCAGGGTTCTCCAAAGAACAGAACAGTACCTTATAATACTTTTATTATCTGTCAAGGTGTTGGCTTATCCAATTATGGAGGCTAAATCCCGTGTTCTACCATCTGCAAGCTGGAAACCCAGGACGGACAGTGATATAGTTTGGGGAAAGCACCTGTTTTACACAGTTTGCCAATTCAATTGCTAATTTCTTCTACGAACACCCTCACAAACACACCCAGAAATCATGTTTAACAAGATATCGGGCATCCTGGAGCAGTCAAGTTGACACATAGAATTAAGCATTACACTCAGTCCTTCATAGCTGTGACCACACTATCTTAACTCTCTTGTTCACTGACATATTTTGAAAAGTGGTCTATGCTTATTGCCTCTACTTCCTCACCTATAGTACATTCTCTTACCCATTTTATTCTCTTCCCATTCCTATGCCATGAGCAGCCCATTTTCCCTTTCCCTCCTCACTTCAAAACTGAATGCTTACTGCAAAGTCACCAATTATGTTTCATTTAAAAATCTGTGTATAGATTATATGATTGGCTTTTTCTGGACCATTAGATACCGTTAACCACTACCCACTTCCTCAAATTACTTTCCTGTCTTGCAACTTTGTGGTAACTAATTCAACACCATTTTAGCGGCCATTATTTCTCATTCTCCTTAATTAGTTTCTCTACTATTCTTTTCCCTTAAAGGTTGATGTTTTCCAACTCTGTCCTTTATTATATGTGTATTCTAAGTGAATCTTTAATTGAATCTTTATAGACTACTACCATTCCCTGAACATTCTACCATCTTGACAATATTCCCGTGGTTTTCTAATGCTGTAACCTTATTTAAAATATAACTGGAGAGCTTATTAAAATCTATAAAAGCCTATTACAACATTACCCTAAATAACATGTCCTATTTTGTTTTCAAGTCTTTGTAATGTATACCTTAATAGTGATTATTTTCTAATCTTACATGCTAGTCACTTTTGCTTTCCATTACAGAAATTTAACAATCAATATCCATAAAACTTTCAATTAACCTAAAAATAGATGTGAATTCTTGTTTTCTACTTTATGTGCCATTGTGGACCTAGAGTCTATTAACAGATATTGTCTTTGTAAATAACAGGCTGTATATTTATTTACTGCACACTGTCATAGTAAAGTATATTGTATCCCAAATGTGTTAATAGTAGTTTTATACACTTTACTAAACACATCTGAAACGGAGTTTGCTGATGAGCACATATTCCTTTAACACATAACATGCTGCCAGTTACTCTTACAACTGCAGTATAACTTTAAGTTAAATATACAAAAAAGTTGTTTAATAGAGAGATAGTAATATTGAAGAGATAATCAGTATCTATGTTTCTTCTTCAATAATACTTTCAAACTGTAAACCTTGGAAACGCAAACAGAAATAATAAATTATACATATATCAATAAAAAAGAATATGGATGCTCTAAAAATGGATGCTATGTTAAGGGGATGGCAGAAATGTTGTGGATTTTAACTAATGTGGACTTATATTAAATCTTTTTCATTTTAGGGAAAAAAATCCCAAAGTATCTTCAATCTGGATTTATTTTTGACATTCATACAGTGTTACTTTCAGCTGTTATAAATGCATCATAAATTTGACCCCATTTTCTTGTATAACGTGAGAGACTACTGAATATTGTCTATATCATTATTTTTACAGTTTTTGTAATATTCTTTCCAAATTTTGTGCAGTTTCTTGCCATTAATGTAGACTCTAAAATATTGTCTAAAGCCCACCTAGAAATGCCTGGATTCAATTAAGATATATATCTTAATTCAAGATATATATATTTGAATGAGTTTAGAAATAAATGAGGGAGGTTTGCTGGTGACATGGTTATCTTTGGGAATGAAGACAGGATTTCTATCTAAATTAAAATTTGAAGAAATTACTTGTAAATATCTCCATAATAAGATAATGAATAAATGCAGTATTTTATTAAAAGATAGCTTTAAAATTCACAGGTTTCCTTGAAAATCCTTTGAAATTGTCTGATTATGCTTCCATAGACATTATGCTAAAGTAATATTTATTAGACAAAATAAATTAATCACTGGAGAAATAATTTAAGGTACTTGAAATCTGAGTAAATAGTATTCTAAGGCGATGGTATTAAATTGGGTAAAAGGAAAAAAAAAAAATAAATAAATTGGGTAAAAGGACTTGTTATTTAGTGAAACAATTTCAAAGGAAACTATGTTAGGCTCAGTCTGCTAAGACATGAAGCTATTTTCAGTGGCTGGATGATTTGAAATGTTGATTGCCAACCAAGTAATAGATTAAGTCCTTTAGGAACACAGATGAATCAGTGGTGAAGTAATAAGCATATTAATACTTAGCACTTTTAATCTTCAAAATATTTTATAAACATTATCTAATTAATCCATACATCAATCCCATGAGACAGATGAATATCATTCTCATTTTACTGATGGTAGAACAAAGAATACTATGTGCAAATGCTAAGTCAGAGAGCATAAAATGTTGATTTTGTACCACTAATCTCAGAAATTTAGGACTTTTAAACTAATTGCAAATTCGAGGCTCTATAGATGATTTAAGTTGATTTTTAGAGATTAAGTATATGATTCCTGAAAGGTGGTACACTGTAGTTAGCATTATATAAATACTTAACATAAAAATATAATTGTTTATTTTAACTGTAAAGGCCATTTCACTATATTATCCTTTCAAATTATGGCCAAGATTCTGAATGAATTATCCTTTTAATATTTTGTGCTTTACTATACTTCTTGTTCAACTATAATTATGGTTGATAATATTTAAACTTTCTTCATCCTCATCGTTTTTGGATGATTTTAAAATTACACAGAGAATACAATCTCACTGTAACAAATGACACAGACCTGTGGCAGCAAGACCAGAAGCCTGGAAGGTCATACCAACCATACACACACATTTGGAGGGATTCCATTTATTTTCTTGTACATTTTTATAAAGAAGTAGTAAGATATTTTACCCTTTGCTTTGTCACTTGCTTTTTTCACTTAACGATAAAGCTAAGCCCACCTTGCCATTACTTCACTCCAAATCCTCCAAGGCCTTCAATGTTAAGTCCTTTCCATGTTCTCCAAGGCCAATGTGAGTTTGCCTCTGTTTCCTCTGGTCTCAGTTCTCACATCTTTCTCAGCTGCATGATCTGTTCTGGTCACACTAGTCTCCTTGGAAATCGTCAAGCTTGCTGTCACCTCAAGGCCTTCAATTTTTATATTTACACCTCAGGTAACCACTTGCCTTATTATTATTTTAAATTTATTTTATTTATTTATTTAATTTACGTATTTTTGGCTGTGTTGGGTCTTCATTGCTGCGTGCAGGCTTTCTCTAGTTGTGGCGAGTGGGGGCTAATCTTAGATGCGGTGCACGGGCTTCTCATTGCAGTGGCTTCTCTTGTTGCGGAGCACGGGCTCTAGGCGCTAGGGCTTCAGTAGTTGCAGCGTGCGGGCTCAGTAGTTGTAGCTCGCGGGCTCTAGAGCACAGGCTCAGTAGTTGTGCCGCACGGGCTTAACTGCTCCGTGGCATGTGGGATCTTCCCGTACCAGGGCTTGAACCCTTGTCCGGTGCATTGGCAGGCAGATTCTTAACCACTGAGCCACCAGAGAAGTCCCCATTATTGTTTAACAACTTAAATCATAATGATGATGCATTTGGCCTCCAGAAAAACAAGTAATCACACCTCTTTCTTGGCAAAAGTAAGACTCATTTGACCTTTTACTGAAGGAGTGCTGTTTAAACACAATGAAACTTTTCAGTAGCTAATCTCATTTTTAACAAAGATGGCAGAGTCCTCGGGTTTATTTCGTCTTCTTAATGGGTCGTCATGAGTGGCCAGAGCCCCACTTGGCAGGGTGTCACTGCCACTACCCCATTCCCTTCCTATTTGGAGAAGCTATTTCTGACTACATTATCTAAAAACAAAACAAAACAAATCTCGCTTCTCACTCCTTACTGTGACTTACTCCTCCTCTTGGCACTTACCAAAAACTGATAGATAATATCTGTTGATTTATTATCTTTAACCATCATCCTGCTAATATCAACCAATTAATAAGTGTAGATATTTTTGCAAACTTTGCATTTCACTGACCACTAATAAATTGGAGATTATTTTCATACATGTATTGCTGATGTTTTTTTCTGCAAATTTTTATAGTCTGTCAAATTTTCAAAATGTTTTAGTTTAAGACTTTTGTTTGCTAAATAAGAAACTTTTGTCTATAATGTGAGTTGGATTTTTCTTATTTTTTGTCATAGAAGTTAATTTTTAATATGCCAAAATATACCTATTTTTTCTTTTGTTACCTATGGGATAGAGAGGTGTTCCTTACCCCCATAGTGTATATGTAGTTCCCTATCTTGTAAGGTTTTTTTTAAAAATTAATTCCTTAAGTCATTTTGGTATTTATATTAAATTGTATTGTAACATGGGAGCCTTTTATCTTCTTTTTAACTGGCACTCAGCAATACCATCACATTTATTAGCTGAAACACCTTTTTTATTTCACTTAATGAAATTCCACCTTTGTCACACATTTAAATATACTGATATATGTATATATATTTCTTCCTTATTAATAATATTTCTTATATCTGTACTAAAACAATATAATGGTGATTCGATTTCAGTTGTTTATATTATAGTTTGATATCAGGCAGTACAAGTCTCTTTTCAGAGATTTATTGACTATTCTTGGGTATTAAATTGTCTATATTGTTAAATGAAAAGTTTGGGATTATGAGTTTAAATGCATTCAATTATCTTTATCAAGTTTTTAAATTTTTTTTCCTAAATCCCTGGTGACTTAGCCTGAGTCCTCTGCATAACAGAGCCTGCGACAAAGAATCAAAGGATGGATACTTTATATAGGAAGTGCAAATATATGGCAATAAGAATGGAAAGAAAAAATAGGAGTAAGGAAAGATGAGAGGCAATGGGAAGGGATGCACTGCCATGTTAGTTACTGATTTAAAACAAGTCCAGGAAAAAAAAAATAGACTGCTCCAAAAGATTTTACTGGACGCTAAGGACTTCTTCCAAAGAGGTTCACAGAGAAACTTTTTCTTAGTGTAATCCATAAAGTGGGGAAAAAAGGTTTATTCCACAAGTGATTAATTCCTCCATCTTCTCTGGTTGTCATAACCAGCCTTTCAGCAGCTATTTGGGATCATCCATCTATGCCCTGCAGTGTGGGGTTCAGTAGATGATGAACCATAATCCCAGGCATACAACCGGTTGGTCCAGCTATGAGCTGGTGATAGAGGAGAGACTGTCCTCCCATCCCCAAGTGATTCTATTATTTAGAGTGTAGATGGACCACAGTGGGAAGGCTACCTATATTCAGGGTCTTTTAACATAGATTTTTAATTTCCATCCTAAGTGTCTCTCTCTTGCATTGGTCTTCAAGTTTTATATTTATTCTTGTCAATAAATATGTTTACTAAGGAGCCATTCATTTCCCCAGTACTTACACATTTGTTCTCATAAATTTGCAAGCAGTGTATTCTTATTTTAATCTCTTCTCTATAGATGTTTGTCTTATTTCTCACTCCTATTCTTTTCCTTTTTGATTGTCACTCTCTGTTTTTAATATTAGAAAAGTTTTAGCTAATTCATTGCTCTTTTCAAAAAGAATCAGCTTTTGGATTATTCACCTTTGATTTTTTTTGTTTATTTTCTACATAATTAATGCTAACTTTTATTCTAAACATATTTTTAGTTTGTTTTCTTATACTGAAATTAAACATTATAGTAATTTAGATATAGTCTTGTTTGAAGAAAGTGAGCTTTATAGAATAATGTCTTAACATTTCTTTTTATAATAAGCTTAAAACTTTTATGAGTTATTAGTCTAAAATAATGTTATAACCATCTGAAGAATGACTACAGATGATTACATTAACAGTATAAATTAAATTTACTTCTAGACATTGGAGAAACTTCAGTGAAAGATTTGTGTTCACTTTGAAAGTTAGGATACAACTAATGTAATAAGTATATATTAAAATGCCTAATAAATCTCAGTATTTCAAAGAAAAATAATAGGTACATATTTTCCAGAGTTTCAAAAGATATATCAGTTCACTGATACATCACTATTTCTAGTAGTAATTTTTAAAACTGTCTTTGCTATAAAATGTCCCATAATATTGAATCAAATGTGAAAGTATAACAATGGATATGAACAGAGAATTTATACAAATCACGGTCTAGTTATTTAAAAATATCTAACATATTTTTAAATTAGATTTCCAAAATGTGCTCCGTGAAGGATTTTGTTCACTCACGAGCTCTTCCGTAAGTGATGTTTATATCAGCTGAGCTCTGTGACTTTACATGAACTTCCTCAGTGATTTTAACACCATTTCATAATTATTCTCTCTATATATCCTTTATAAATACTACATTTATTGTGATAAATCATGTTATATTTGCTATATTTCCTCTAGTAAGTTTGCTTAAGTCTTCACTTTGATGAAATAAAATTTGTATTTTAAGGCAGGGCAAGAAATTAAACAAAATTCTCTCTCTGTGTCCATTTGGGCCTCCTTCCTCCCTTCCTAATGGCCCATGTGCATCTGCGTTACACACTAACCACAGCTTCTCAAAGATGGCATTGCCTAGGGAGGGTGGGAGGGAGGGAGACGCAAGAGGGAAGAGATATGGGAACATATGTATAACTGATTCACTTTGTTATAAAGCAGAAACTAACACACCATTGTAAAGTAATTATATCCCAATAAAGATGTTAAAAGAAACATAGAAAAAAACAAACAAAAACAAACAAACAAAAAAAGATGGCATTGCCTGCTTGACCTTAAAGATCTACTTTTTTCCCTGTCTTCTGAAAGGAATAGCATTCTTTCCCAGCTCTGTAGGGGGTCATGGTGACTGGCTGATTGTTTTGTATGTGCTTACCTGGACTATGGACATCGACAGTATACTATATAGTCTGTACAGTTCAAGAATTACTTCAAATTGATTTTTTTTTCGTCTAGTCTGTTTGGCAACTTAGCTAAAGATGAAAGTCAGATTTTTCTCTCCTATCTACTTTTTAGAAGCTTTGCAGACTATAAATTGATTTCTCTTATAATTTTCCAAAATGTACTCTACTTTTAAAGCTCTTACTAGTTAGACATAAAAATTAAGGAATATATTTCAACCTTGATGTGTGTGTGTGTGTGTGTGTGTGTGTGTGTGTGTGTGTGTGTGGTGGATAGAAGAAGGGGTCACTGGAGAATTTCAAAATCTGACCCATTTTTCTCCTACAGTCTAATGTTTAACTCTCTTTAATCAACTTCGTTGAAGTCTATGTAAAAATCCCATTATTTGCCATATAAAAGCAATCTTCAGATGTAATCTATCTAGACAATCAGAAAAAAAAATTATCTTCATAATTCTAAAATTTTTAATTAAAGATATCTGAATTCTAAATAGATTTCTAAGTAAAAAAATCACACCACTCTAATGTTGGAAACATTAGCTAATGTATCTGATGTTTCTGATACATTCATATCCATCATTATTACGTGAACAGTTATTTTATAATTATTTTAATGGTAATATATTTTTATAATTTTGTAAGTCACCTCAAGTACATTTTTAATTGCTTGATATAATAAACATAAGTATACATGTTAATAAGTCACTGAAAACTCAGCGAGATTTACATTTCTTTTCTAGCACAAAGAACTAAAGAAATCTTTAAATATATATGTCTAATTTTTGAACTTTGTCTTACAAATTTTTATTCTAGATTTTTTATTTCAGCATCTTATCTCCAGAGTTCCTTTTGTCTTAAATTATATATTTGAGGGAATCCTACACGTGTGATAAAGCCTCAAATACCTCAACCTCAGTCTGTTCCTGACCGAACTATACGTCATGAAAATGAAGACATATTTTGATTTGTGATCATCTTAGATTTGGTAAAATATACCAATCTAAATCTTTACGTTTCTAATACTCTTTTATAATCTTTGCCACACACTATAGATTTAGTTGAAGACAAGGTCATAGTAATGAAAAAATAAGTGACAAACAGAATAGGAAGAGAAAGAAGAGAGGTAGATGAGAAGCCAGATTGAAAAATGTCTTGTGGAAACAGTTGATTCAGAACTTCAACAAGATCGCAGAGTCAAAAACCAAATTTGAGGGAGTAGAATTTCACACAGGTATCTCAAGGATATGAAATGGAAATTGGTGGAACAAATGGGCATCCAAATTTGTAAGGCAAACACATGACTATAATCACTTTCTTATACCAACTATACAGACTTTGTTCCAAAAAATATTTAAGGTTGCACACTAGTAAAATTAACCTTGGTGATAATGAGAAGAAAGGTTTTCAACAACTCTGTGATGGTCTGAGAGTATAAAAGCATTGTTACCTCAAATATTGAATGTGATGGACTTCAGCAATGAATGTTCATGAGAGGAGGCTTGCCAGGAAGATGTTTAGAGAGAAGTGATAATGGCTCAAAAACATTGGGGGAATCCCTTTTCTGCTGTGCCTAAATACAGAAATAATTTTATTCAAAAAAGAGATGTACGGCTCCTCTACACTGATAAGCCGAAGGCAAACTAAGTGTTGTAAAGAGGTATGTAGGCAAAAAAAGTAGAGACTTGGAATGTTTTAGTCAGGGAATTGAAGAAACGTGATATGGTAGTCATCTGCAACTCATAAGCAGACAGAAGACACTTGGTGAAATATAGTGGAAGAAAAAATGCTTGCCAAAAACCAACGGAGGAAACGTACTCAAAGACAATACTGGGAACAAGTAGATAAGCCAAGATCCGAGACTCTTTATGATTAAGTAAGAAAGGTACCTGTAGGGAGAAGCAGACACCCAACTTGTGAACACAGGCGAAGTCAAGTTTACAGGAAAAGGTGAAGCTTTTGCCCTTGAAGTGCCTAGTTGCAGGTGATCCACAGAAGCTAGGCGAGGATGAATTGGAGTTTACGTAGCACACAGTGCATATACATTATAAATGATTATATATCATTGCCAAGGTCCCAAAAAGCAAACTTGAAGAAGCAGACTGTGCATATAACTTACAAAGAAGTGCGCCTGGGAAAACTGATAAAGGTGTAGGGAAGGCTGGGCAAGAAAGAGGAAGAAGCCACAACCACACAAGTGTTTGATTTCAAGCCAGTCCCCTTACCTGGCAGAGGACTTCTGAAATGTTAGAAAGTCATTATTAAAAACTGCCCCAGGAAAATTGAAATTCCCAGGTGCTTTGGAGCCCAAGAGCAGACCCCTAAAGGTGCTCAGATATCAGCCAATGGAAGGGAAAGCACATCCAAGCAGAGGAAGAGGTGCCCCTAATGTAAAGAGTGTTCGAGAAGATCTAGGTGAAGCACTAACAATGTCTGTTGCATCATTTATAGCTAGCTGTTCATGTAGCTGATAATAACAGTATCCATGTTATGCTGAATTCTATTGTTAACAATAAAAATGGAGAAACAATTTTTCCACATTGTAAGGTTAATGGTTTTCAGGAAATTCTATTGTGATTTTCACATAGTTCTGAGTTCTGGGTTTGGGGTCCTGAGAACCCCAAAGTATTGTGAAATACAGATTGTTGGTTATATCTGCATAATGATCTTCAAGAGACGGTTAATTCAGGAAAGCATCTTTCCTTAATAATTGGGCTTTACAAGGCATATTATCTGTCTGAATACATTCTGAACTATACTATGTAAATTTTTTAGAGAGTGATTACTAAAATTTGTATGACCTTTACTTTAAAGCCTATTAGGAATTGGAAGCAAAATTATTATTGCTGTTATGTTTGTATCTAATTATAATTAGGGAGTGTAACCACAGTGTGTACTTCCTTTCACCTTTTGCATGTAGAGACAACCCATGGGTAAGCAGCAGCAGTAAAGCATCACTGTCCAAATGCTATTTATCTGAGAGGATCCTGAAAAACAGAATCTTTCCTTAGTGAGAAATAAGCAGGGACAATGGTACTAGATGGCAGTGATGGGTAGATATTTATTGGTTTCATACTTCAGAGAAAGTACAACTTACTAAGAGTCTTGGCTTCTTAGAAAGTTCTAGTTAATTCACAGTCTTTCCTTGATATAAAGTTAGTGTAACACAAACACACTAAAAAGAGAATGAATGTTTGGAGACCATGTCTTGATCTCTGAAATTCAGAAGACTGGTTCCAAAGTTCAAAATTTTATTGAGGGAAAAAGAGTAAAAGCCAATGAAATTGGAATTTGATAAACATGAGGAATCTATTACATATCTATGTGTTCTTGCTATAGGAATTTACTGCAGACAACTATTTTTTAGTTTGAGCAAGACAGTCTAGTTCAGTGTTAGTTACTGGGGTGGTAGGTAGTTGTAAGGGATTGTTACAAAAAATGGATGAGATGTCTCTGTCCTCAAGGAACTTATGGCCCATTTTGAAAAACACAACGAATAGTCAATGCGAAAACAGTATGATTCAACATAAATTAAATGCAAGAGGAATCATTCAAAGTCAGAGTCACCCCTTGCTACTATGTGAAATAATATCTCATGAAATTATATATAGCACCTTGCCAAAGAAGGGTTCCAGAAGGGGAGGAGCCTAAACTTAGCAAAAGATCAGTATAGAAGACTGAGAAATAAGCAAGAAATCAAGGCATACAAAGACATCCAATGAAAGTTGGAGGCTTTGCCAGTCAGTGTGGTGAGAAACAGTACCAAACATGCAGGTAGTCCCGAGGTGTAGTCAGCACAGCCACAGCCCCAACCTAAAGGTACAGGAATGAGAGCCCAGGCTTATCTGGGAGATGAGGGATGCTAAATGTGAAAAGGAAACATAGTGGCCATTTTTTCAGACTGAAATACACAGTCAAGTGCTTTTGTTCTAGGACCCCGGGGATACCAAAATCCATGGATGTTCAAGTCCCTTATATAAAATGCATAGTATTTGCATATAGCATATGCACACCCTCCCGTATACTTTAAATCACCTCTAGATTACATACGGTACCCATCACCATGTAAGTGCTACTTAAATAATTGCCTGAAAGCAGCAAATTCAAGTTTTGCTTTTCGGAATTTTCTGGATTTTTTAAAAAATATTTTTCATCTGCAGTTGATGGAATCTGTGGACCCAAAACCCATGGACATGAGGGCCAATTGTACCACATTTATTTGTCAGTTCTATTACTGTTGAACATTTGGATTATTTCAGTGTTATGCTCTTATAAAGCAAGTTGCTGTGAACTTTCTCATACATACAACTCTGTGCACATGTGCAAAAGTTTCTCTGTGGCATACATTGGCATTGGCAGATGTGGGGTAAACATATACATATTATGTGTGTGTGTATATATACATATATATATGTATGTATCAATATGTGTGTGTATGTGTGTGTAGGTATATGTTTTTATAAACACACACCTGCAGGTGAATGAATGATATTTCCCTGATTATTGTTGTGGTTAAGTATGCTTTCATCTTGCTTCTCCTTCTGTGAAATACCTGTTCACATCCTCTGCCAAAATTTCTACTAGGTATTTAGCCTTTTCCTCATTGATTTTTAGTAGTTAGTCATATTCCCCAAGATCAATCTTTGTCTCTTATATATGTTGCAGATACCTTGTACAAATTTTCTTGACTGTTTTATTCTCTTTATGATATTTTTGCATTAAGAAAAGTTCTTAATTTTACTGTAGTTCTATTTATGTCTGTTTCTTCTAGTATGTAGTTTTCTGATGTATCTGAGAAATCTTTGTCTATCTCAAGGTCATAAGACTGCCTTCTATAGTTATTTTAACAAGTGCTATAATGTTGCTTTTCACATTTGAGTATTCCCTTATGTGGGATTGATATATATACAATTTCTGTGAGGAAGGTATCTCTTGTAATTTCTCTCTATAGGGATATCTAGTTGTACCAGCATCATTTATTTTAAGTCTTTCCCATCCCCTAGGGATCTGCCAGCCATCACTCTCAAGTCTTCACATACACGTTTCTGTTTCTGTGTTGTCTACTGTGTGTTTCTAAGCCTGCACAGCCCCCTCAAAATTCCACTATCTTTTTTTTTTTGTTTTTTGTTTTTTGTTTTGTTTTTTTGCGGTAAGCGGGCCTCTCACTGCTGTGGCCTCTCCCGTTGTGGAGCACAGGCTCCGGACGCACCGGCCCAGCGGCCATGGCTCACGGGCCCAGCCGCCCCGCGGCATGTGGGATCCTCCCGGACCGGGGCACGAACCCGTGTCCTCTGCACCGGCAGGCGGACTCCCAACCACTGCGCCACCAGGGAAGCCCAAAATTCCACTATCTTAATCACTACTGTTAACACTCTGACAGTTTACTCTTAATTGTAAGTGACTGCTGATGCTTTAGAATTATTCTTATCATTTTACATCATTTTTTATTTTCTCCCAGGAGGGGCCTAAAATGGGTGATTTACTTGGATATTTGCACCAAGTGACATAACTTTTTTTATCACTTGGGTATGACCTGACATTTTATTGTTTAAGGTGAATTAAAACTGTGTTTCTATTTTCTTTTTTTCTAATGAGATATTAGACTCTCTTTAATTTTGACTTGAGTTGCTGCTACTTGAAGCTGTTACCTGTATGGCAGTACAAACCAAAAAAAAATTGCTTTTTTAAAAGTTATTTTTAAAAATTCCAGAAAAGCTGGAATTTTAGAGGCAAAAAGTAACTTTAAAAACACTCCTAATTAATTATTCACTAATATATAGAGTCTAGAATGTGATTTTTAAAATAAGAAAACACATATGGATGTCTGTTGAAAATAAGAGTGACTGAATTCCTCCTGCATTGATCTCTCTTAGGGGTATGTTGGTGACATACAATAAGGACTTTTTGTGAGCATTTCTCTGCCTTACATGTATGTCCCTGTTTCTTCTTGCCCTGTTGTTATCACAGTTTGGTTGAATTCTAGCTCATCAAGAATCACAGTTCTGTTCTTCATTTAATTAAGACTATTAAAAGGAGCTGTTCTTCCTTCACTTGAGTAAAGCTGTAGCCTCCTAGTCACCTCTGCTCAGCATCTTCTTCCAATTAAATGTGAATCCTTTTTTGTCATAATTCTCACAAATGTGACAACTTTAAAAAAATCTTTGATGCAGTGACCTTATTTTGGCTACTTGGTGGGAACTTGGCAGCTCACATTTACTTTGATTCTCCTCTTTGAATACCCTCTCCTTTTTCTGGAGTTTCTGTTTATCCACACTTGATGTAATATATTGTGAGTAAAATTAATCACTAATCTTTTTTTTTAACCTATTAAAGTTTCTAATTTATTTTTCATGACCAAAACACAGATAAATACACATAATATACAGATCTATTTATATCTATCCAGAGTTTACTCCTCAACAGTTTTTTAATTTTTTTTCTTTTTCAAGAAGAAGTAATTTTCTTGGGATTACAGATATTCAATAAAAATGACTCATTTTATCTGTAGATGGCCTTGTGCCTGTATTCAAGTATATAGGGCTAACCTAATTTTGATTAGTAATGTGACACTATGTAGACATTCAATCCATAGATAACAAAGCATATACCTGATACCTATTTAGATATGTTTACAAATAGCTACTTGTTTGATTTTTGAAGTCAGAAGGAAAGAACCTATAGATGATTGATCAATGAATGCAATAGTTTTAAAAAGTCTTCACAGGGATTTTTACCAAAAGTTTTAAGAAAAAACAAAATAGATGTATTTAGCACATCTAGATGTATTTAGCCTTTAGTAAAAAGGCTTTTAAGGCCTTTTTACTCTTATAAAACTTCTAACAGTGAAAAGGCCCCAAATCAGAAAGCTCTAAGGACTTCCAATAATGGTGGCATGAGAAGGCTAGTGACTTTCTTCTGGAAAAATTAAGTCTAAAACAGGACAACATTTTAAAAAATAACTGTTTTGGGGTACTGAGCATGGATTGACAAATATTTAAGGCAGACGGAAAATAGAGAAACATTTCCTTCCTGAAAAATTATTAGAGCTTTGGGGAAGCTTCTGGCTCCATCTAGCTCTTTGGTAAGAACTCTTCCTTTGCAGCATGAGGATGATCATTCAGATAAGGAGTTTTCTTTTCAGAGGCAAGCAGACTTCATTTGGGCTGAGGGAGGGAAGCCCATGGCTTTTCCAGCTAAAAGCAGGAGAGTCAGTTGGGAAAAGAAGGGATACCCCTGGAGATTTGCTAGCCAAAATGTTCAGTCCTGGTGTGCGGCAATCAATGGACTAGGCAGAACCTTTAAAGAGAAATCCTAGAAAAGAGAAAGCTACAGAAGCCCTCAGCAAAGCTCTCTGTACACTCCTGGCAGATGAGAAAACTATCTGCAAGCAGAGGAGACCCCAGAGAAGACAGTGAAAAGTGAAAGCGAAGGAAGCCTTATGAGCTGGTGGCAACTTCGACTGTGTTGCCTTGCCCACAGTCTGATTAGGAGAGGGTAGGGGACTTCTGTGCCGAAGGTGTTTGAACACAACTTCTGTCCAACTCATTGGCTGACCTATTAGCTGTGCAGATACAGTGGCAACCTTTAGGTAGATAGGCTAAAAAAAAATCACAGTAAGCTTAAAAAACCTAAGTAGTTAAGTTAGTGCCTAAACACAATGGGAGAGACAGATTCTGAAGTTTAAGTACAGGCAAGTTACTTAAAAAAAAAAAAAAAAGAGCAACCTTCAGAAAAAAGATTTTTAAAAATCCAGACTTGCTAAGTATATTATCTAAAATATTCAGTTTTCAACATAAGTTACTGGACATGCAAAGACATAGGAAAGAGTAATACTTAGATACAAAAGAGTCAAAAGAAACTGACCATGAAACATTCCAGAAGATTGATTTAGCAAACAGAGACTTCAAAGCACTTACTATAAATATGTTCATAAAGTAAACTGTGTTAATTATGATTCAATATAGAGAGAGACTCAGAAAAAACAAACTGTAAAAAAGAACAAAATGGAATTCTACAGATCAAAAATATAGTGATTTAAATGAAAAATTCACTAGGTATACTTAATTGCAGATTTGAAATAGCATAAGAAAGGAAAAATAGGCTTGAAAATAGATTAGTGGAAAATATCCAATTCAACAAAGAGAGAAAAAAGGTTTAAAGAAAAATTAAAAGAGGTTTGCTGACCTGTGCAATACAATCAAGCATTCCAACATAAGTTTAATGGGAGTCCCAGAAGGAAAAGAGATAGTAAAAATGGTAGAAAAATTATTTGATAAAATAATGGTTTCAAACTTCCAGAATTCGATGTAAAACATAAAGCTACTGACATAATAAACTCAGAAAACACAAAAATGACACTGACACACAACAGTTAAAGAGCTGAAAGCCAGAAACAAAGAGAAAGTAGCAGACTATAGCTACCAATGTACAGAGAATAACAATGTGATTGAAAACTGTATTCTCAGGGGATAAAAAGGAAGGCAGTGGAATGACATTTAAATTGCCAAAAGGAAAAAAAAAAAATCTATCAAAGAAAATTTCTCAACCAAGAATGCTAACCAGTTGCAGCAGGATACCCTTTCTTATCTAGTGCATACGGCACATTCTCCAGGATAAACCAAATGGTAAACCACAAAACAAATCTATTGCATTTAAAATTATTAAAATTATGCAAAGTATATTCTCCCATATACTGATTTAAATCAGAAATCAGTAGTACAAAATAATCTGAGAAATCTCCAAGTACCTAAAAATTAAATAACTCAACACTAATTAACCCAGGGGAAGTCACAAAAAAATTCAGAAAATATTTTGATTCGAATGAAAATGAAAGATAACAATACATGGATATAATGGAATACAGCGAAAGTAGTGCTTAGAGAAAAATTTGCAGCTTTAAACACCTCCATTAAAAAGGAAGACCCAAAATTATTAATTTAAGCTTCTACCTTATGAATCTAGAAAATAAAGAACTCAAATTCAACACAACTAAAAAGAAGGGGGGAAATATCAGATTAAAAATCGATGGGATAAAATAGAAAATAGGGTGAATTATAGGGAGAGAAGAGAAAAAGAGACAGACAGACAGACACAGATTATCAAAATCAAGAATGACCGTTCATCAATACAGATCCCAGAACAATTAAAAGGATGAGACGCTACTTTTACAAATTATTTTACGTCAGTGAATACAATGAAAAAGAAAAAGTCCTAGAAACACACAAATATAGGTTTATGAGGTAGAAGAAAGACTTACGAACCTACATCAGGGAAAGGAATTGATTTAGTCCAGAAAAGTATCTTCAGAAGTGCTTCCCTACTCATTTTATAAGGTCTGTGTTACCCGGATATCCAACCAGATAAAGACAAAACAAGAGAAGGAAACTACATACCAGTATATCTTGTGAACATGAACACAAAAGTCTGTCATTAAATATTAGCAATCCAGCAAAATATAGAAATTGTCCTATATCATGAACAATGGTATTCATCCCAGAAATACAAGGTTGTTTTGATATTCAAAGAATAAAAGACAAAACCCATAAGATCATCTCAGTAGATGCAGAAAAATCATTTCATAAAAATCACCCATTCAAGATTAAAAAAAATATTGACAATCTAGGGGTAGAAGGGATTTTATTAACCTAACACAGCATCTATGAAAAACATACAACCAATATCATACTTAAAGGTAAAGGTCTGAATGCTCTCCCCTTAAGATTGGGAAAAGAGTTAAGGATGTTCACTCTTGTCACTTCTAATCAGTATTTTACTGGAAGTTCTAGCCAATGAAGTAAGGCACAGAACAGAAATAAAAGACCTACAGATGGGAAAGGATGAAGTAAAACTGTCCTTATTCAATGATGACATAATCTTGTATGTAGAGATTTCTAAGGTTTAGGAAATATTTATATATCACCCTCCTACAGCCAATAAGCAAGTTTAACAGGGCCATGAGATAGATGATCATTATACACATATCTATTGTAATTCTATCTACTATTTACAGTTTCCAAAAGTGAAATAAAAAAAAATTCCTTTCATAATAACATCAAGATGAATAAAATACTTACAAATAATTTAACATATTTAATGAAATTTTAACAAAATAAATACAATTCCTATACACTGAAAACTATAAAACATTGCTGAAATAAAATGGAACACTACTTCTCAATAAAAAAGAACAGACTATTTATACATGCAACAATGTGAAGAAACATATAGAGGCAGACACATAAGAGTACATATTGTATGATTTCATTTATATGAAATTTCTTTAGAAGGCAAAATCATAAAAATTAGCTGGGTGGTACCCCGGAGCTGGGGAGGTGAGGGATCATTTCAGAGTGAAGGGAATGATATAAAACTGTATTGTGGTGATTAGCTGAATAATTTGTAAAGAACTTATTAAAGCTCATTGAAATGAACAAGTAAAATGAATAAAATTTGTGCAAAAATGAATAAATTTTGCCACAATAAAGTTATTTTAAAAAGAGAAAAATAGCCCTTTGATTATAAATAAAAATATTCTCTGAAACAAACAAATTACTGAGAGAAAAGAACAATGACAACACTAAAGATTTCCTGACATTCATTGAAAATGTTGAAACAAAACAAAGCCTGTAATATTATACTCAGAATCCATTCTGAAAATAATATAACCATAGATTGAGCATATAGATATGAAATTATTTAAAAATTGCCACAATAAAATTTTCAGAGTGCTAGGACATTAGCTATCTTCACAAATATTTTATACCAAATTTATTTGGGTCTGAAGTACAGTATGAGGTCAATAAATATATTTTGATTGAATAAATGAATAAAAGTAATTTGCTACTTCTATTTAAGTCTCTGGTGATTTAATCTGGACTTTTACCTAAATTATTATTACATATTTGCATGCATTTGTTAGAAATATGAGACAACTTTGAATACAACAGTAATATCACTATTACTTACAGATTAAAGAGGAAATACATTTTGTTTGCTGTTATGTTTTCATTACATCTGAAGTGGATTAATAAACAGAAAGCAATTAATTGCTTCACTTGCTTCTGTAAAATGATATTCTTAGAGGACCACTAGGGTTTTGAATAAGAACTACTTAATTTAAGTAATTTAATTTAAGCATTATGCATTATGTGATACTTATTGCCAACTAATAAGAAAATGTTACATTATTTTATATTAAACATTTTATTTATAATTGCAGGTGTCCCTTTCAATGATTTAATTGAAAAATTTTTTTAGAAAAACTTATTCTTTTAGGGTTTTGAGAAAAAGGAACTTCTCTTAAATTGGACAACATTCACAGTATCTGCATACATAGAACAATTTTATATTTGGTTAATTCAAATAAACACATAAAACTGAAATCACACTTACTCTTTGTTTTCGAACAGTATTGAACTACTGTACTAGGGCACTTTCATGAAAAATAATATTGAAAAGATATCCTTTCTCTCCATGTTCTTGTAGAGATTTCATATGCATCAGTTTGAGATATGCTATTGGTGTCTTACTTCCCCATTTATAATAAACACGATAAACCATTCTCTCTACGCGGACCTCTCACTGTTGTGGCCTCTCCCGTTGCGGAGCACAGGCTCCGGACGCGCAGGCTCAGTGGCCATGGCTCACGGGCCCAGCCGCTCCGCGGCATGTGGGATCTTCCCGGACCGGGCCACGAACCCGTGTCCCCTGCATAGGCAGGCAGACTCTCAACCACTGCGCCACCAGGGAAGCCCCCATTCTCGTTTTGACATAGTTCAGGGAGACAGGCTTTGATTCAACTGCCTCTTGGCTAAGCCTCTAGACTCTGAGACTCAAACAGATCAAAACTACTGATTCTAGGGATAAAGACGTTGAAACTGTGCTTCCCATGGAAAGGCGTTACAGTTCACATTCTGTAAGTGTGCATATTATTAGAACATCTTTACTGCATTTTAAAAAATGCGTATAAGCTAATATATAATGGTAAAAAAGCACCTTTGTCTTGTTTCATGTCAAAGGAATGAGTTTTCAATTAAGAAATTCTCCTTAAAATTTTAGTTTAATAACTTATTTGTGCTCTTCTGATTTTTGAATATAAAACAATATTCTTGATACAGTTTCATGTTAACAGTTATAATTCTAAAATTAAAGAGCACTTTTTATATCACCATTTTTTGCCAGTGACATTAGCATTTTCTGGTGTCATCAGCCTAACTCCCTAATCTCTAAGAACCATGATCTACTAGTAAAATGAACTTAAAGTTAATCTAATTTTTTGTTTCCCTCATTGAGTTATGTTCCATACTTAATAACCGAACAATATATTTATATATACTTCCCTAAAACAAGATAATAGTGATCTGTTTAAGAATTTTCTAGACATTCCACAAGTTCAAAATGCTGTAAAAGAGTGATCACTACGGGCTTCCCTGGTGGCGCAGTGGTTGAGAGTCCGCCTGCCGATGCAGGGGACACGGGTTCGTGGCCCGGTCCGGGAAGATCCCACATGCAGCGGCTGGGCCCGTGAGCCATGGCCACTGAGCCTGCGCGTCCGGAGCCTGTGCTCCGCAACGGGAGAGGCCACGACAGTGAGAGGCCTGCGTACCGCAAAAAATAAAAGAGTGATCACTACAATGGTCTCGGTGGCCTTCCCTTCTGAATGGTGTCTTCTGGACTGAGCATTGGGATTGACAGTGTAAATGTCAAGTCTTGAAATTTACATATCTCTTACTTTCTACCCAGTTACCTATGAATCTTTACACTCTCACAGATTGTGCTTCCCCTGGCCTATATTTATTTTGAATATTTTTTTGTCTAGGTTTATATTTTTATTACACTTATTTTGTGTGATTTTACCATAGTTATTGCATGAATATTATAATTATCAATATCCATTGCTTTTCTAGAGAGTACTGACTCTGAAGGAAAGAAAACTTGGCTCTATTTTAATAAACTATTTAGAAACAATTTTATGCTTCTGTTTTAGAGGTGAAGGGTATTTCAAACCCTCTTTAGGCACTGTGAAACACATGAAGACTGAGGCCCTTAACCCTAATCTCTTCCTCATTATTTCACCACTCTCCTCTTCCATAAGCATTTCTAGGAAATTCAACATTTAACATGCACCTACCCCCCAATATAATGCTCATATAATTGCGAAATTGTAAACTAAAATTCAAATCCCTTTGAGGAAGTAAACATTGTGAACATATATTGCCAAACTCCTATTCAAAACAATAAATATGAACCATTTCAAACATAGATGCTTGGTATCCCATAGACACAGGCTTTAGTGTAGAGAAACCAAATGCTAAGTGGCTTATACTTATCCAATATACAAAACTTTTGTGATATATAAATGTATTTTCGGTGTTTCTCAGAGATGAATTATAGAAGAATATCACCAATAAATACAAAAACAAAATTGTTTTAAGTATTTGTCCTAGGCTTCCAGGAAGATGGCAGAACAGTAAGACACGGAGATACCTTCCTCCCCACAGATACACCAGAAATACATCTACACGTGGAACAACTCCTACAGAACACCTACTGAACACTGGCAGAAGACCTCAGACCTCCCAAAAGGCAAGAAACCCCCCACGTACCTGGGTAGGGCAAAAGAAAAAAGAATAAACAGAGACAAAAGAAGAGGGACGGGCCCTGCACCAGTGGGAAGGAGCTGTGAAGGAGGAAAAGTTTCCACACACTAGGAAGCCCCTTCGCGGGCAGAGACTGCGGGTGGCGGAGGGTGGGGAAAGCTTCGGGGCCGCGGAGGAGAGCGCAGCCACAGGGGTGCGGAGGGCAAAGCGGAGAGATTTCCGCACAGAGGATCAGGGCCGACCGGCACTCACCAGCCCAAGAGGCTTGTCTGCTCACCCGCCGGGGCGGGCGGGGCTGGTAGTTGAGGCTTGGGCTTCGGTCGGAGCACCGGGAGAGGACTGGGATTGGTGGCGTGAACACAGACTGCAGGGGGTTAGTGCGCCACGGCTAGCCGGGAGGGAGTCCGGGGAAAAGTCTGGAGCTGCCGAAGAGGCAAGAGACTTTTTCTTACCTTTGTTTCCTGGTGCGCGAGGAGAGGGGATTAAGAACGCTGCTTAAAGGAGCCCCAGAGACGGGCGCGAGCCGCGGCTAAAAGCGCAGACCCCAGAGACGGGCATGAGACGCTAAGGCTGCTGCTGCTGCCACCAAGAAGCCTGTGTGCGAGCACAGGTCACTATCCACACACCCCGCTTCCGGGGAGCCTGTGCAGCCCGCCACTGCCAGGGTCCCGGGATCCAGGGTCAACTCCTCCGGGAGAACGCACGGTGCGCCACGGGCTGCTGCAACGTCACGCCGGCATCTGCCGCCGCAGGCCCGCCCCGCACTCCGTGCCCCTCCCTCCCCCCCCCACCACCCCCCGGCCTGAGTGAGCCAGAGCCCTCGAATCAGCGGCTCCTTTAACCCAGTACTGTCTGAGCGAAGAACAGACGCCCTCGGGCAACCTACACGCAGAGGCGGGGCCGAATCCAAAGCGGAGCCCCGGGAGCTGTGAGAACGAAGAAGAGAAAAGGCAATCTCTCCCAGCAGCCTCAGGAGCTGCGGATTAAAGCTCCACAATCAACCTGATGTACCTGCATCTGTGGAATACATGAATAGACAAGGAATCATCCCAAATTAAGGAGGTGGACTTTGAGAGCAAGGTTTATGATTTTTTTCCCCTTTTCCTCTTTTTGTAAGTGTGTATGTGTATGCTTCTGTGTGAGATTTTGTCTGTATAGCTTTGCTTCCGCCATTTGTCCTAGGGTTCTATCCGTCCGTTTTTTTTTTAAATTTTTTTCTTAATAATTATTATTTCAATAACTTTATTTTACTTTATCCTCTTTCTTTCTTTTTTCCTTCCTTCCCTCCTTCCTTCCTTCCTCCCTCCCTCCCTCCTTTCTTTCTTTCTCTCTTTCTACTTCTACTAATTCTTTCTTTCTACTTTTTCTCCCTTTTATTCTGAGCCATGTGGATGAAAGGCTCTTGGTGCAGCAGCCAGGAGTCAGTGCTGTGCCTCTGAGGAGGGAGAGCCAACTTCAGGACACTGGTCCACAAGACACCTCCCAGCTCCACATAATATTAAACAGCGAAAATCTCCCAGAGATCTCCACCTCAACACCAGCACCCAGCTTCACTCAACGACCAGCAAGCTACAGTGCTGGACATCCTATGCCAAACAACTAGCAAGACAGGAACACAACCCCACCCATTAGCAGAGAGGCTGCCTAAAATCATAATAAGTCCACAGACACCCCAAAACACACCACCAGACGTGGACCTACCCACCAGAAAGACAAGATCCAGCCTCATCCACCAGAACACAGGCACTAGTCCCCTCCACCAGGAAGCCTACACAACCCACTGAACCAACCTTAGCCACTGGGGACAGACACCAAAAACAACGGGAACTACGAACCTGCAGCCTGCAAAAAGGAGACTCCAAACACAGTAAGATAAGCAAAATGAGAAGACAGAAAAACACACAGCAGATGAAGGAGCAAGGTAAAAACCCACCAGACCTAACAAATGAAGAGGAAATAGGCAGTCTACATGAAAAAGAATTCAGAATAATGGTAGTAAAGATCTAAAATCTTGGATATAGAATAGACAAAATGCAAGAAACATTTAACCAGGACCTAGAAGAACTAAAGATGAAACTAACAACGATGAACAACACAATAAATGAAATGAAAAATACTCTAGATGGGATCAATAGCAGAATAATTGAGGCAGAAGAACAGATAAGTGACCTGGAAGATAAAATAGTGGAAATAACTACTGCAGAGCAGAATAAAGAAAAAAGAATGAAAAGAACTGAGGACAGTCTCAGAGACCTCTGGGACAACATCAAATGCACCAACATTCGAATTATAGGGGTTCCAGAAGAAGTAGAGAAGAAGAAAGGGACTGAGAAAATATTTGAAGAGATTATAGTTGAAAACTTCCCTAATATGGGAAAGGAAATAGTTAGTCAAGTCCAGGAAGCACAGAGAGTCCCATACAGGATAAATCCAAGGAGAAATACACCAAGACACATATTAATCAAACTGTTAAAAATTAAATACAAAAAAAACATATTAAAAGCAGCAAGGGAAAAACAAATAACACACAAGGGAATCCCCATAAGGTTAACAGCTGATCTTTCAGCAGAAACTCTGCAAGCCAGAAAGGACTGCCAGGACATATTTAAAGTGATGAAGGAGAAAAACCTGCAACCAAGATTACTCTACCCAGCAAAGATCTCATTCAGATTTGATGGAGAAATTAAAACCTTTACAGACAAGCAAAAGCTGAGAGAGTTCAGCACCACCAAACCAGCTTTACAACAACTGCTAAAGGAACTTTTCTAAGCAAGAAACACAAGAGAAGGAAAAGACCTACAATAACGAACCCAAAACAATAAAGAAAATGGGAATTTTCTTAATTCCCATACATACATATCGATAATTACCTTAAATGTAAATGGACTAAATGCTCCCACCAAAAGGCACAGATTGGCTGAATGGATACAAAAACAAGTACAAATACAAAAACAAGACCCATATATTTGCTGTCTACAAGAGACCCACTTCAGACCTAGAGACACATACAGACTTTAAGTGAGGGGATGGAAAAAGATATTTCATGCAAATGGAAACCAAAAGAAAGCTGGAGTAGCAATTCTCATATCAGACAAAATAGACTTTAAAATAAAGACTATTAGAAGAGACAAAGAAGGACACTATATAATGATCAAGAGATCGATCCAAGAAGAAGATATAACAATTGTAAATATTTATTCACCCAACATAGGAGCACCTCAATACATAAGGCAAATACTAACAGCCATAAAAGGGGAAATCAACAGTAACACATTCATAGTAGGGGACTTTAACACCCCACTTTCACCAATGGACAGATCATCCAAAATGAAAATAAATAGGGAGACACAAGCTTTAAATGATACATTAAACAAGATGGACTTAATGGATATTTATAGGACATTCCATCCAAAAACAACAGAATACACATTTTTCTCAAGTGCTCATGGAATGTTCTCCAGGATAGATCATATCTTGGGTCACAAATCAAGCCTTGGTAAATTTAAGAAAATTGAAATTGTATCAAGTTTCTTTTCTGACAACAATGCTATGAGACTAGATATCAATTACAGGAAAAGATCTGTAAAGTATACAAACACATGGAGGCTAAACAATACACTACTTAATAACGAAGTGACCACAGAAGAAATCAAAGAGGAAATCAAAAAATACCTAGAAACAAATGACAATGTAGACACGATGACCCAAAATCTATGGGATGCAGCAAAAGCACTTCTAAGAGGGAAGTTTATAGCAATACAATCTTACCTTACGAAACAGGAAACATCTCGAATAAACAACCTAACTTTGCACCTAAAGCAATTAGAGAAAGAAGAACAAAAAAAACCCCACAGTTAGCAGAAGGAAAGAAATCATAAAACTCAGATCAGATATAAATGAAAAAGAAATGAAGGAAATGATAGCAAAGATCAATAAAACTAAAAGCTGGTTCTTTGAGAAGATAAACAAAATTGATAAACCATTAGCCAGACTCATCAAGAAAAAAAGGGAGAAGACTCAAATCAATAGAATTAGAAAGAAAAACGGGAAGTAACAACTGACACTGCAGAAATACAAAAGATCATGAGTGATTACTAGAAGCAACTCTATCCCAATAAAATGGACAACCTGGAAGAAATGGACAAATGCTTAGAAATGCACAACCTGCCAAGACTGAATCAGGAAGAAATACAAAATATGAACAAACCAATCACAAGCACTGAAATTGAAACTGTGATTAAAAAGCTTCCAACAAACAAAAGCCCAGGACCAGATGGCTTCACAGGTGAATTCTATCAAACATTTAGAGAATAGCTACCACCTATCCTTCTCAAACTCTTCCAAAATATAGCAGAGGGAGGAACACTCCCAAACTCATTCTACGAGGCCACCATCACCCTGATACCAAAACCAGACAAGGATGTCACAAAGAAAGAAAACTACAGGCCAATATCACTAATGAACATAGATGCAAAACTCCTCAACAAAATACTAGCAAACAGAATCCAACAGCACATTAAACGGATCATACACCATGATCAAGTGGGGTTTATTCCAGGAATGCAAGGATTCTGCAATATACACAAATCAATCAACGTGATACACCATATTAACAAACTGAAGGAGAAAAACCGTATGATCATCTCAATAGATGCAGAGAAATCTTTCAACAAAATTCAACACCCATTTATGATAAAAACGCTGCAGAAAGTAGGCATAGAGGGAAATTTCCTCAACATAATAAAGGCCATATATGACAAACCCACAGCCAACATCGTCCTCAATGGTGAAAAACTGAAAGCATTTCCACTAAGATCAGGAACAAGACAAGGTTGCCCACTCTCACCACTCTTATTCAACATAGTTTTGGAAGTTTTAGCCACAGCAATCAGAGAAGAAAAAGAAATAAAAGGAATCCAAATTGGAAAAGAAGAAGTAAAGCTGTCACTCTTTGCAGATGACATGATACTATACATAGAGAATCCTAAAGATGCTACCAGAAAACTACTAGAGCTAATCAATGAATTTGGTAAAGTAGCAGGATACAAAATTAATGCACAGAAATCTCTGGCATTCCTATACACTAATGATGAAAAATCTGAAAGTGAAATCAAGAAAACGCTCCCATTTACCATTGCAACAAAAAGAATAAAATATCTAGGAATAAACCTACCTAAGGAGCCAAAAGACCTGTATGCAGAAAACTATAAGACACTGATGAAAGAAATTAAAGATGATACAAATAGATGGAGAGATATACGATGTTCTTGGATTGGAAGAATCAACATTGTGAAAATGATGATACTACCCAAAGCAATCTACAGATTCAATGCAATCCCTATCAAACTACTACTGGCATTTTTCACAGAACTAGAACAAAAAATTTCACAATTTGTATGGAAACACAAAAGACCCCGAATAGCCAAAGCAATCTTGAGAACGAAAAACAGAGCTGGAGGAATCAGGCTCCCTGACTTCAGACTATACTACAAAGCTACAGTAATCAAGACAGTATGGAACTGGCACAAAAACAGAAAGATAGATCAATGGAACAGGATAGAAAGCCCAGAGATAAACCCACACACATATGGTCACCTTATCTTTGATAAAGGAGGCAGGAATGTACAGTGGAGAAAGGCCAGCCTCTTCAATAAGTGGTGCTGGGAAAACTGGACAGGTACATGTAAAAGTATGAGATTAGATCACTCCCTAACACCATACAAAAAAATAAGCTCAAAATGGATTAAAGACCTAAATTAAGGCCAGAAACTATCAAACTCTTAGAGGAAAACATAGGCAGAACATCTATGACTTAAATCACAGCAAGATCCTTTTTGACCCACCTCCTAGAGAAATGGAAATAAAAACAAAAATAAACAAATGGGACCTAATGAAACTTCAAAGCTTTTGCACAGCAAAGGAAACCATAAAGAAGACCAAAAGACAACCCTCAGAATGGGAGAAAATATTTGCAAATGAAGCAACTGACAAAGGATTAATCTCCAAAATTTATAAGCAGCTCATGCAGCTCAATAACAAAAAACCAAACAACCCAATCCAAAAATGGGTAGAAAACCTAAATAGACATTTCTCCAAAGAAGATATACAGACTGCCAACAAACACATGAAAGAATGCTCAACATCATTAATCATTAGAGAAATGCAAATCAAAACTACAATGAGATATCATCTCACACCGGTCAGAATGGCCATCATCAAAAAATCTAGAAACAATAAATGCTGGATTGTGTGTGGAGAGAAGGAACTCTCTTGCACTGCTGGTGGGAATGTAAATTGATACAGCCACTGTGGAGAACAGTATGGAGGTTCCTTAAAAAACTAGAAATAGAACTATCATATGACCCAGCAATCCCACTACTGGGCATCTACCCTGAGAAAACCATAATTCAAAAAGAGTCATGTACCAAAATGTTCTTTGCAGCTCTATTTACAGTAGCCAGTACATGGAAGCAACCTAAGTGTCCATCAACAGATGAATGGATAAAGAAGATGTGGCACATATATAGAATGGAATATTACTCAGCCATAAAAAGAAACGAAATTGAGCTATTTGTAATGAGGTGGATAGACCTAGAGTCTGTCATACAGAGTGAAGTAAGTCAGAAAGAGAAAGACAAATACCGTATGCTAACACATATATATGGAATTTAAGAAAAAAATGTCATGAAGAACCTAAGGGTAAGACAGGAATAAAGACACAGACCTACTAGAGAATGGACTTGAGGATATGCGGAGGGGTAAGGGTAAGCTGTGACAAAGCGAGAGAGAGGCATGGACATATATACACTACCGAACGTAAGGTAGATAGCTAGTGGGAAGCAGCCGCATAGCACAGGGAGATTAGCTAGGTGCTTTGTGGCTGCCTGGAGGGGTGGGATAGGGAGGGTGGGAGAGGGGAGACGCAAGAGGGAAGAGATATGGGAACATATGTATGTGTATAACTGATTCACTTTGTTATAAAGCTGGAACTAACACACCATTGTAAAGCAATTATACTCCAATAAAGATGTAAAAAAAAAAAGTATTTGTCCTATTAAAATCTTCCATCCTATGAATTTAACATAGGTTACATTCTTTGTAATTTTACCTGTTAAACAGCTAGAAATTTTATAGACCTTCTCTTAAATACTTTACTCCTTTAAATTCACTTTCTGTTCTTCAGCCTGGATTATTTTTATTCACTGGTAAAGGGCACCTTAGTTTTATAGCACCTGTCAGTATTGTGGGTCATAAGTTTCTCTCAGTACATTTGGATAGGAGTTGGTAGAAGATATCAGTGCATTGTATGGCCAGTCATCCTTTTGCCCAGAAACTTACTAAATCCTTTTTATAACACACTTCATCATTCCTATCTACAGGCCTGATAACCAAGGCTTTTTGCACGGCAATGGTATAGTTCAGCTCTTCAAGCAGGTTTTATCCCAAATAGAACTAATAATGTACATTTAGTAGAAGATGGCTAGGTAATAAAATCCACAGACATTTCTATTCTTTATTTGAATGTTACATTTGTTTCCATTGAGTTTGTGTATACAGTATAAATGTACACATCTATAATGAGTGTGTGTGTATTGTATGTGAATGAAAGGTGTGGTGGGATCTAAAATCTTTTAGAGTCAAATGTTGCTAAGCCCTTCTCAGATATGATCTATTTACATGTGTCTTTTATATGCAATACAAAGGTTTTATATGTTATATATATGTTATATACTTGAATTTTTAGTTAAGTAAATATAAAACTTTTGGAAGTTACCTTTATTTATTTATTTATTTATTTTGTGGTATGCGGGCCTCTCACTGCTGTGATCTCTCCTGTTGCGGAGCACAGGCTCCGGATGCGCAGGCTCAGGGGCCATGTTTCACGTGCCCAGCCGCTCCGCGGCATGTGGAATCCTCCCGGACTGGGGCACGAACCCATGTCCCCTGCATCGGCAGGCGGACTCTCAACCACTGTGCCACCAGGGAATCCCTGGAAGTTACCTTTTTAGAGAAATTTGGAGCACCTGATGTGAATTACCAAATTAGATTTAATTTCATAAACCTCATAAAGTATTCTAATAAAGCTTACCTGTCCTAAAGTAGAAAAAAAAATGTATATAGGACTTACTTATGAACAAATAAAATATTGAAAATAGGAAAGGAAAGCAACAATAAAGTCCAATATCCTTCTCTTGGCTTTTATATCCTCACATGATTTGTCTTCTCCCTAATTTTCTGAT
The DNA here is from genome assembly GCF_011762595.2 of Tursiops truncatus. NCBI lineage: Eukaryota > Metazoa > Chordata > Mammalia > Artiodactyla > Delphinidae > Tursiops > Tursiops truncatus. The sequence continues at coordinate 10,949,476 of NC_047034.1, read as the reverse complement.
TGCAAGTCCGGCTAGTCTCTCCTTTATTTATGAGTTTCTAATTAAGTTGGTCTCTTAATTCCTAAACTTCTAAGTTTGTATTACTTTAAAGCTTTTGTGCTTACTTTCTACTGTTTCCAAAAGACTCTATCTCTTTGGACTTTGGTAAAGTCTTTGCCTCCGGTCTTAAAGTCTCAGATTAAATGCCACATCCTCAAAATAGTCTGCCTTGATCACTCTTTTGGTAACATGTGCCCCAGCTATCGTGTTGTATTATGTTATTTGCTTTTATTTTCTTCCTAAGAATTATCACTTTCTGAAATAATCGTATCACTTACTTGCTTACTTGTTCATCTTCTTTCTACCACATGTCTCCAGCACAAAGAACAATGTTTAGCATGTGTTAGTGCAAAGTAAATATTTACTAAGGAAATGCAGTTGTTGAGCCCTTCTTTCTATTTCTTCATTTGACAGTAAACTCCACGTGAACAGGAAACATATCTATACTTGTTGATCCTCCATCACCAGCAACTAGCAAAGTATTTGGAACATATTGCACACTTCATACAGTTTAGTTGAACAAATGAATGAAATGAAATAAATCCTACATATTAATAAAAATAATCTGCTAGAAAAACATTAAATAATATATGAAAGAATACTCAGACTTGGTAGTAAAAAGAGATCTTCCAACTGAAACATTAAAAAAAAGTCTGATCAGCGTGTCAAAACTGCTTTTTAATAGGTATTATACAATACTGTCAAGTATGTGCAGAAAAATAGGCATGTTAAGAACATTTAGAAAGTGAAGGGTATTTTTTTCTCCATTTCTCTCTATTTCTAGATATACAGCTAAACCCTCTTTATAAGTTTTGTTGGGGTGCAGAGCAGTACTATCTCCCCTAAGGAGGTTAAAATGATCAGATACTGTTTATCTTAGCTAAATGTCTAGGCGGATTATCTTCACATGATGTGGGGAAGGCCAATGAAATGTTGTGGTCAATTCATTTCGTTGCTTCAGAAGACTAACTTCTAGAACAACTTCAACATCTCTGTAGTTTAATAAAGTTTGTTTTCTATTTATACAAAATCCAATCAGTGTATGACCTTCCCCATGGTCGTTCCAGTCCCAAGATCCTTCCACTTTGTAACTCCACGCTACTCGTGACAAAATCTTCTCAGATCGGAAACATAATAGAGGATCACCTGCAAAAGTGATGCATATTCCTCTTGCACATATTTCCTTAGCCAGCACTCAGTGACGTGGCATGGTCCATGTAAAGAAAGCTCTTATAATTATGTGCAGAAGAGGTGGAGTAAGAAAGTCTGGTGAGCAAAATAATATTTGTAGACATATTTAGGGAATCGTTTTTCATCTATCAAAATTTAATAGTGTGCACCACTTTTTCCTACAGTCTCATTTTTACAACTGTCTTCTAGAAATATGGTGAAACTCCATTCTAACACAAAAGTGATATCTAAAAAAGTCAGTGACAGGGAGTGGCTTATGAAATGGCAGGATAAACATGTCCAGCTAGTTGGCCAATAGCTCCTGTAGTCCAGCTGCCCAATCCATCTGAGTCCTATCTGTGATCTGTCATGTACCATCTGATTGTAATTGTCAATTCTGGCTTAAATATTGTTGGAGAAATTTCTGAGACTTGTGGTTGGCTAAGATTTTCAAAGAGTGGCAGTAATTGCAGGAATTTCACAGCTAGGCAACACACATTCTGTCAACCCATTCCAGACAAAATATTTGGACCAGTGGAGTACTGGGAATGTAGCTCAGTTCAAGAATGCAAAGTGTTGTAATTCATTTTCCAATCCCATTATATCCAAATTGACATTCTTCAATGCAACCTGTTAAAATGTTTTTTTGTCTCTTCAAATATATATGTGACACTATTTGTACAATAAATTTATACATTGATTGTAATTAAATGGAAACAATGTATATCTCCCAAAATGCTAACATACAAGGTGTTTACTTATGAATTATAGAATAAAAATAGTAGTTAAAAAGAATGAGTTAATCTATAAATATTGACTTTAAAAGGATGTCAACAGCATGTGATTAAATGAAAGGAAATTAATTGCATACCAAGGTATATGCAATAATAGCATTTGGGGAAAAAAAGAAAAATATGTATATAAATATTTACAGAGTTTTATAGTTTTTCATCTTGTTATTGTTGGTTTACGCAGGTGATGTTTTATTATAAGCATATCAGTTGGCTTCCCTCACTATATGTCCATTTTGTTTATGTTAATGTGCTTACTAGTTTTAAAAAATTAACTATTTTATTTTCTTGATATATTATTTCTCTCTCCCCTTACACCTTCTCCCATTCATTCAGTATGATCATTCTCAGTCCAGGAGAAGGGACATAAAGCAAAGTGTAGAAGAAAAAAATGCTATTTATCTATCTGTTTGTTTGTGAAAGTCTAGGTTATTTTGGCCATGGAAAGAAATCTGGTACAAAGAAGATATCTGAGAGAACACACAAAGAGTAACACAGAAACTTCTCACAGCTCTCATCCAACCTCACCAAATCATAAACAGATTGTAAAGAGAAGCTATTTTTTTGCTGATATAGTTATCTCCACCCCTACCCAGTCCCCAAATTCTGATTTTTCCAGGAATACACAGCAGAATGCTCAGAAAGATGTTGAAATCTGAGAACAGAGTAGACTTAAGATCTGCTTTCTATGGAAGTGGCAAGATCCTGGGAACTAGCTGTGTGGTGTATTTAGACTGACGGCATCTAAGGCAACAACATCTAATGGTACCACATTTGTAATTTAAATTTTTTTTGGTGACCATACTTAAAAAGGTAAAAAGAAATAAGTGAAATTAATTTTAATAATATATTTTATTGAACCTAATATAACCAAATGTAATCATTGCACCAAGCACAAAGGAGTCAATCTAAAAATCTTTGATGATATTTTACTTTTTTTCCATATTGTCTTCAAATTCTGGTATGTATTTTATACTTACCACACAGCTCAAATCCAACTGGACACATTTCAAGTGCTCCATAATCACATGTGGTGAGTGGCTCCTGCACTGGACAGCACAGATGTCACAGCAAAGCACAGCATGGGGTGACAGAGTGGCACCCATGCAACCAGTGGTGTCATCAGATTGAAGGAAGAGCCATGGCAGGACAAACTTACTGGGAATGAGAACAGGCTGGTTCAGTGGTGGAATCTTGCCAGAACTTTGACTCAGAGTAAACCCAGGAGCTTAGACTCAAACCAGAACAAGGAAATGACTAAAACTAAGGTTCCACTAGCCCAGCAGAAGGAGGGTTTGAAATAGGTATTGTCTAGTTGTGGAAATAATATAGGTTATGTTTCTTGGATTGAGATTTATAAATATATAATTAATTAAACAAAGAAGAAATTTCAAAAGGTCACACAAACTATTTACTGGGAAGTAGTTTGGGCCAGGAAGAGAGGACTTTTACCTTTCATTTTTGTTTTCTGCCTTAGAAATATAAACATTTCAGAGAAAGTTGTAAGGAATGAATCATTTTTCTTTGTTTTCTGGGGAAAATTATATTTTTTAGTATGTTTCTGGATGATAATGTCTGATATCGTTCTACTTTTCTGTTTAGGTCTTGAGGTGAAGATTTTGGGAACAGTGTTCTTAAGTAGAAATTTCATTTAAGTAACATAAATTTAGAAGCAATTCCTATAATTTTTACATTCTTCTATCAGTATTTGAGTACAAGCAGGATATTAAGCATATAGAACATGTTATCTTATTCAGAATGATTTTTATTATTTCTGCATCTTTAAAATTTGTTTTCTTTTTCAGTAACCAGTAAAATAATAGAGCATATATTTATAACTTAGATGTTTATAAGTCTAAGCTATTGAGCTTAGCTATTGAGCTATTGATCATAATAAAAAATAACTGTTCAGCCAGAGATTTCAAGTTACTTCTCAATGAGATAAAATTGGAGCAATTCAAATTAGTAACAAATTAAGACTCAGTATTTATGTTATTAACTACCATGTAAAAAGTCCTAGTAATACTAGAACCTTCCAGAAGATTTTCCTCTCAACACACTAATAAAAAAGTAGGTTACTTATTCTTTCTTTTAATAAATCAAATTACCTAAGAGGCAAAGTTTATTTTGTATCCTCATAGTGATAAAAGAGAAATTGCTCTGACTGTTACCTTATAGTTATTTTCTTAGTTGTTTATATGAAAGTCAAAATTCTAAAGACAAGTTATTTTGTTTCACAGTTAGGATACAGACTATTTTGCCCTAAATTAAAAAAAATAAATGTAAAACTATGACAGGGTTTCAAAGATTGGGAATTATAAGAGAACCCCATAAAAAGATCTTGTCTATGCTGTATAATATTATCACATCTAGCCATATGTGGCTGTTTAAATTTAATTTTTTAAAAATTCATGTCTTCAGTTACACTGTCCAAATTTTAAGTACTTTGTAGCTGCATGTGAGTAGTGGCTCCAGATTGGACACTGCAGATATAAAACTTTTCCATCATTGCAGATAGTTTTATTGGACACCACAGGTAGATCTCTAAGCTGACAATGCATTTAAATGTTCATCACTTTACTGGCAAATGTTAATCCTTCAATAAAAGGCTAGAAATTATTAAAATTTACTTTCATGGATAATAATACACAAAGATGATATTTTATGAAATCCATAAATGCAATATTATCAATAATAAATGTAAAAGGACAGAATGTTTTTTTACTAGTTACGTGGTAGAAACAATGGGAAGGAATTCCTGCTTCCCCAACTATTGTTCTAGGCACACAAATCTTGTTACAAGAATATCACAAGCTTTTATTGTTGTTTTAGCATATTGCTGTGCCACTCATAAAGGTGAGGCTTTACCATTTCTGTGGCCATTTATCCAGAAATAGATGAGGGCTTACATGAAAAAAATGGAGTTGAGAGGAAGGGGATTAAAGCTATAAGTCAATGGGATAAGATATTTTTTCATCATTTAAACAATGGACAGATCAAGAGATAAATAATATCCTGGAATAAAGCTGGTGTTCACTACGAAAACTGGGAAGTGAAGAATCACCACAGAGCTACATATGTATATATTTTTTTGTCTTCCTGGGATCTTGTGTAGAATGTGCCAGAAAGCTTTGGAAGCCATTTTTCTCTAGCTCGATAAGAGCCACTTTCTTACTTACATTCTTTGTATTCAACTTTCATTCCAGTTTTGTTGAAAAAATTTTTCAAACTCCTGATTCGTACAGCTGCACCAAGGGTATAAAAATCTGGACTTTTTTCGGATTTGAGACTTCCAATGTTGAGTTTACCAAAGCCCAAGAATTAAAATACCCTGCCCCCCACACCCATGGGTGTTGCTGTGCACACACAGGGAAATATTTCTTCCAGTACTGAAATGTGCAGGTTTTATGTGCTTTATTTCATAAAGGAAACTCATTTTGAGAAGTAAGATAATTTATTTTCCCTGTGACTTTCTTTGTATGCAACTATTTTCCGATTAGACACAAATTCTATAAGAAAATAATTAAATAAATTTAAATTGAAGGAGGATATCTATGATGGTATCTTAGAAATAGAAAGCAATGTCTCTAATCCTCACAGAAGCACATTTCTATTATTTCTCATATTAATTTGACTTAATAGCATCGTTTCTATCTCTAACAACCATAAACATCTGAGGGAACCAATAAGCTGTAAATAATGCACTTTCTCCCTTGAAGTCATGTTATTGAAGTACCAGTTACTTCAAAATAAATCACATATTTATTTCACAAGTTGTTAATACTAGGACCACCTTGGAAAGAATTTAATAGGACTATAGGAATATAGAATAATTATGGAAGTTCTTAAAGAAGCACTTGTTTAAGAATAGGTAATTATGGAAACAAATATTTGTACCTTAAGCAGCTATTGTTTGTTTTACTACTGTCTTGTTATTCCTAAAAGTTTAATTATTAAATTTATTTTTCTTTAATATTGATTAATAATTGGGCTTTACCAGATTTCTTTCCATGGCAATGCTATAATGTATTTATTGATGTTCCCCCCAAATTTTCTACTTAATTAAGCTCCAACCTAATGTCACCGGTTTAAAAACAGAAAAAATAATTACTTCCGTAGGAATAGCAATTCTCAAAGGGCTACTTACTATGTGTCTTGAATTTTCTCTACTAGTTCAAGAAAGGGTAGCATCACATTGAAATGTGTAATATATAATTGGTGTAGTGCTGATTGTATTTGTATAATTTAATTCTCAAGTGATATTGCAATATAGGCATTATGATTCCCTCTTACAAATGAAGAAAACGGGTTAGAAATATTAAATGACATTCCTCAGTTAATAATGATGACGATGGAGCCAAAATGTACAGTGTGGAGAAGATAGTCAATAATTATGTAATCTCTTCGTATGGTGACAGACAATAACTAGACATCCTGATGATCATTTTGAAATGTATAGAAATATCGAATCACTATGCTGTGTATGAGGAACTAGCATAGTGTTATGGGTAAATTATACTTCAAAACAAACAGACTTATAGAAAAAGAGATCAGTTTTGTGGTTACCAGAGGTGTGGGTGGGGGAATTGGATGAAGGTGGTCAAAAGAGAAAATCTTCCAGTTATAAGATAAACAAGTACTGGGGTTGTGATGTTAGGGCATTTTTGTTGGGAGAAAATCCTCACATAGAGGGTGCTGGTTGTGAATTGTGAAGTATCCTGAAGTACCTAGGAGCCTGTTTTTCTATCATTTCCACTAAAGTTATCCTAAAATAAAAACAGAATAAATTAAATTCACATGTCCTATCCCCTCAGATTTTAATTTTAAAGTAAGTCATTATTTATTTACCAGATCAATTAAATAACATTGTACCTTAAAATCGTAAATTATATAAAATCATAGTTCTATAAAATGAGACTCAATGGCAACCTTGAATAAGTCAAAGAATAAATGTACCTGACAAGTTAAATAGGCAAGAAAGGCTTTATCCAAAACTAGTACAAGAGGAGCGAGAGCTTGAACTCAACTCCTATGGAACAAAAAACGAGAGAGTTTTAAAGCATTGGGATGAGCTGGTGGAAAAGTACAGGAAGACCTTAGCAGGAGGTGGGAAACTATAGTGAGGCATTCTCTGTTTGTTAACTGTTCCTTATGAAAGTTAGGTTCCTGATCTCCCACATTTACTAGGAGATAGGGGAGCTGTCTTCTTTGATGGCTACATTTCAAAGGGATGTCTCCCAGGTCCTTGAGACACACATTCTTAGTTTTGTAAAAAATTAATAAGCAGAAACCTCGATGAAATAGATTTGGGAGGCCAGACTGGGGAGCTCTCATGCCCTGCTACAAAAGCAGAGCCCAACAGGAAAAAGTAGGACTCCTTTTCCAAAAGGGATTCAGCCAGTGAAAAGCCATGACTCTTTGTTTACTACAGCCTTCCCAACTTCCTTTTTCTCTCTATAAAGGCATTCTCCTTCCTTTGCTGTGTGGGAACTTGCACGGGGGCTCACCATGGTTGCAGACCCCGAATTGCAATTTTCTTCTGATCCCAAATAAACCTATCTTTGCTGGAGAAATAACTGGCAGTCTATTCATTTTAGGTCAATAGTTTATAAAACTGGCAAGAGGCTGAGAGAAAGTTTATATCTCAAAGGGTCAGAGCAAGAATTTACAATCAAATTTTTCTAAAGTTAATGCTTTTAAAAAGGGAGGTTAGGGCATAGAGTCAGGAAGAAGCCTGTTTAAAATGTAGCCAAGTTGAGGGAAATGTTAAGCCTGTCTTGGTCAATACTTGATATCCACTGTTGCAGTTTTTTGTTGTTGTTGTTAACTTTTAATTTGAAATAACTTTAGGCTTAACCCAACCTCTCCCCCAAAACTGCATAAGTAGCACAGAGAGTTCCCATAGCTCTTTCCCAAATTCTACTGTTATCTTCTTACATAATCACAGTACAATTGCAGAAACTAGGAAAGTAACATTGATGCAATACTATTAACTATGTTACAAAACATATTTGAATTTCACCAGTTGTCCCACTAACATCTTTTTTTTTCATCCAGGATCCCATTTAGTTGTCATATCTCCTTATTCCCTTTCATTCTGTGACAACTTGCAGTATTTGTGTGAGTGTCTTTGATGACCTTGACACTTTTGAAGTCACCTAATCAGGCTTTTTTGGCAAACTGTCTCTCAATTTGGGTTTGTCTTATGTTTGCACATGATTAGATTGGAGTTATACAGTTTGGCCAAGGGTGTCACTGAAATTCTGTTTTTCCCCTCTTAGTGCATCAGGGTGTGCCTGATGTCAATATATCTTATTACTGGTGCCGACACGTTGATCACTTGATTAAGGTGGTGTCTGCCAGTTTTCTTCACTGTAATTACTATTTTTCCCTTTATAACAAGTTAGTATCTTCTGAGGATATATTTTGAAGCTATGCAAATATCCTTTCTCTTATCATATTTTGCCCACTAATTTTAGCAACCATTGATGGTTTTTTGCCTGCAACAATTATGACTGTGACATTTGCTAATAGTGACTTTTTATTTAATTTCCTCCCAACATTTATAAATTAAAATTATGCTGTAAGAAAGAATATTCCTCTTCCCTCAATGGCTTCTGTTTTTCTTTGTTCATTTATCTTTATCAGATGGACTTGTGGATACTTATTTTATTCTATGGGGTAGAATAACATCATTATTTATTTTGTTGTTTATATTGCTGCATTCTCCAGCAGATATCCCACTTTGGGAGGCTTAGACCTGGGAGATTTGAGAAGAATAAAGGAAACTTTCCACTTGTGTTCACCTTGTGTTAACTGAATGGCTTTATTGCTCTAACAAAAAGACCCTACAACATGGTGGCAAAGATAAAGGATTACTTCAGATGTAACAATCTAGATATAGGCACTATGTGACTGGCAAGTGTCTCTTCCATCTTCAACAAGTGGCTTCTACTTGTGGGTCCTGAGAGCTCTTCTTCCATGTCATCTCTCCACCAGTAGAAATAAGGGAAATAGTGGGGATGTGCATGAAAAATTGCTTTCAGGACAATTTCTTCTCAAATCTCTTTGGCCAGAGCTGGTAATGTATCTATATCCCTCTGTGATTATGGCAAGGAAAATTAGTCTTGCCAAGAAACGTAGGTCTAGCATATTTATAGTTTAAAAATCTATTATAATGGAAGAAAAAAAAACCCCTGATATTAGGAGACAAATGACTGTCTGCTACAATCAACAGGAACTGAAGTTCACCAATGCAGTATCATTCTGGACTGAAATTCATTATGGTTTGTTTAGGTAGAGTGACTTCATAGATAGATCAAGAGATATGTCAATCAAGTATTCATCTCAGAACCTCTGAAACTTGAAAGAGAGAGAGAAATAAAATTTTCTAAATGTGAATGAAAATCATTAAAACTTTCAGTAGTTACTTATCTCAGTAAATTAAATATCTCTAACTTATTATCATGCAGACTCCACCACACTATAGGGTAGAAGCTGTTTCTCTCTTTCTGAGACAACTTTTGTAGATACGAAAAAACTATGCAAGATAAAATTATATGCTCAGTAAATATTTCTTGAACAAGTGAGCAAATGTTACTTAATGAGTTCTCCATACAACAGGTTAATTTCAGTATACATTCCACCAAGTAGATAAAAATATAATAAATATAATGTGTAGAGAGTAAATATAAGAGTAACTATAAAATACATAACATAAGATAATCACGTTATGTTGATTTATAATTCCCACTGCATAGTAATCATACATAAAATGGTCATTATTGATTAAGTGGATCCATGCACCAGCCCTCACATGGAGTCTATGAAGTTGAAATAGTGTTACTCCAATTTTCCACATGAGGAAACTAAAACACAAATTTAAAATGATTTTTTAAGATGCTAGGGATACAAGTCCCAGCATTTTGAAAGAGGGAAGGTACATCACTATGCTGTGGCTGACAGTGTATTTTAAAATGGTGACAACAGATATAGCACAACATGTGCTCTTTTACAATGCGACTTTCACTCTACTCACCTTAAGAGCCAAGGTATGTGTTCACTCCCCTTAAATCAGGGTGGGTTTGTAGCTATGACAGAAATGATTCTATATGACTTCCAAGGTAAGGTCATAAAAATTTTGCATACTTTCTTTGGTGGCTTGAGCCACCATGTAAGCTCTCCTGAGGCCACCATGCTGTGAAAAATCCCCAAATAGCTGATGCAGAGGGACCACAGAGATAGTCCTGAGGTGACAGGAAGTGAGTGAAATGTTCCAGCTCCAGTCTGATTGCCACTGCATGAGGGACTTCACCTCAGAAATGCCCTGCTGGGTGTTTCCCAAACTCCTTACTTACAGAAACTATGAGACATCATAAAATGATTGCTGTTTTAAGCCACGAAGTTTGGTGGTAATACTCATATTGTACTTTCTAACCAAGGTCTTCACTGGTTAGCATGGGTAGTAGTGGCTTGTCTACCCACCTCAATAACTCATTCTTCTACCTTGCTTACATTTCTAACACAATCTAACTTGCCATATAGTTTGCGTATTTGTTCTTGTCTATCTCCAGTAAAACGTAAACTTCTTTTTGATGTAAGCAATGACTTTTTTTGGCCATACTGTTTACTGCTGTAGCCCCAGTGGCTGGAAGTATGTCTGGCACTCAGTGACCACTGAATAAGTAGTTATTGAGTGAATAACTAAAAGTGGTGAATAGGGAGATGATAGAGAGAAATAATAGCTGCATACAGATAGACTAAATGAAAAATGATAAAAGCAGTAAAGAATATGTGGTATAGAGAACAGTATGGTGGTCCCTTAAAAAACTAAAAATAGGACTTCCCTGGCAGTCCAGTGGTTTATACTCTGCACTTCCACTGCAGGCGGATCCAGTTTGATCCCTGGTCGGGGAACTAAGATCCCGCATGCCATGTAGCATGGCCAGAAAACAAACAAGGGCTTCCCTGGTGGTGCAGTGGTTGAGAGTCTGCCTGCCGATGCAGGGGACACGGGATCGTGCTCCGGTCCGGGAAGATCCCACATGCCGCGGAGTGGCTGGGCCCGTGAGCCATGGCCGCTGAACCTGCGCATCCACAGCCTGTGCTCCGCAGCAGGAGAGGCCACAACAGTGAGAGGCCCTCATACCGCAAAAAAAAAAAAAAAAAAAAGAAAAAGAAAAGAAAAACAAAACAAAAAATTAAAAATAGAGCTACCATATGATGCAGCAATCCCACTCTTGGGCATATATCTGGAGAAGACCATAATTCAAAAAGACACATGCACCCCAATGTTCCTTGCAGCACTATTTACAATAGCTAGGACATGGAAGCAACCTAAATGTCCTTCAAAAGAGGAATGGATAAAGAAGATGTGGTACATATATGATGGGATATTACTCTGCCATAAAAAAGAACAAAATAATGTCATTTGCAGCAACATGGATAGGCCTAGAGATGTCATACTGAGTGAAGTAAGTCAGACAGAGAAAGACATATATCATATGATATCACTTATTTGTGGAATCTAAAAAAAAAGCATACAAATGAAATTATCTACAAAACAGAAATAGAGTTTCAGATGTAGAAAACAAACTTAAGGTAACCAGAGGGTAAGACGTGGGGGGGGGGGTAATAAATTGGGAAATTGGGATTGACACACACACACTACTATATATAAAATAGATAACTAATAAGAACCTTCTGTATAGCACAGGGAGCTCTACTCAATACTCTGTAATGACCTATATGGGGAAAGAATCTAAAAAAAGAGTTGATATACTTATATGTGTAACTGATTCATTTTGCTGTACAGCAGAAACTAACACAACATTGTAAATCAACTACACTCCAATAAAAATTAAAAAAAAAAAAGAATATGTGGTACAGATAGTTACACATTTTTGTGTCCAACAACGCCTGACATGGTTCCTCTGAGCCCATCTTAAACAAGTCATGTATTTAGAACTTTGACTCAAGTTCATTTCCTTTGTTATTCAAGAGATTTTAAGGAAGTCTTTGCTCTTATAAAGTATTCTTTCCATGAGAACTAAAACGAAACAGAAGAAAAAGACTACTTCATGGTAGTTAACAGAGAAAATAGTGTTGAAATCAATTTGCCTTCCTAGTCTCAAAATGGTGTTATAAGAGTTGTTTTTATTTTTGTTATTTCCCTTAAACCTATAGATATGACTTCTTGACTTTTGTTTTTCCTTTTAGTTTGGATAATGTAGGCAGGGTAAAATGGTGGTGAGTTACCCCATTCCTACTACAAGTATAGCTACTGCTGGGAAGGAAGGCGCTCCAGGGTTTTATGTACTGTAGCGCACTTCTTTATCTCTGAGAGGGGAAGTCTCTGCATTGATCACAGAGTGTATCTGTATTTTTATTATATATTGGAAGAGGCTCAAACAATTTTTCTTTCCTAAAACATTAATCTCTTTTGAAATGGCCATCGAACAACTTTACCTTTTTATCAATGGGAAATGCCTATTATTTTTTTATTCGTAAATACTACACACTGTCCAGAACAATTATCAGATAATCGTCAAGAGAAAGAACTGTTGAAAAGAATGTCAAACATAATTTTCAAAAAAATTTCCTATCATAGCTTCACTTTTTTCCTTTATTCCTCCATATCACATTGGACTATAAGTGTTGAAAGGATTTTGGAAATTATTCTTTTAGACATAAGGAAAACTAAAGTCTATAGACTATCTTTTTTCTACCTTTAACATGAAAAAGAAATTAATGAATTTCATGGTATTAGTAGCTCTCTTTCTCAGGCTACCGACATCATGTGTATGTAGGGTAAATTCAGATACGGTGCTCTGTCTCTCAGATGATTATGGAGTGACCTTGTGATATAACAGACCAATAACTAATTGCTAGCTTGAGTTTTAAAGGCACTTGGGAAACTCCTTTACTGTTAAATCATTGTTACTTAAACTTAGAATTCTTTACTATCAGTCTATACCTGAACAAGTTCTACAAGTTTGTAGGTGATTTGTCCAATCTGTTCATATTTCTTGTGTATGTTCAAAAAAAATTGTTGAATGAAGGAGTCCAATCTTTATTCAGGCAGACATTATTGATTTTGTGATATTAGAGTCTTCTATGAAGGAAAAGACTTTGTGTAAAAATATTTACTGTAAAAATAATCCAGAAGTGCTAACTAGAAATAAGAAAAAGTTACATTTACATTGTCCTTATCTCATTCTCATATAAGAATATAGACTTTCTTTAAAATATTCTCACATATGACACAATGAGCCAGATATGCAACTCAAGAACCAGGATTAAGTTTGAACAAAAAGAAGCACTTTTCAGAGAAGGGGCAATATTTATTTATGGGAAAACCAATTTCACAAATGTGCTAAAACTTAACTGCTAAATTTTCCCTATTTGGTAGATCTTGGATAAATTTAGTGTTTGTGGAGTTTAATTTTAAAATGAATAAATTGTTTTTATTCCAAAATTATTATTTTATTTTCTTTAATGTACATACAATCTTAAGAAGTTATTCTCTGGACTTTGAGAAGTACCTCCAAGTAAGATGCTATGGAATTAAAGTGCCCTACTAGTTTAGGTAGTATGGTGAATAAAAATGAGAGTAAAATGGGGGTTGAGTTCATTACTTTTTAGGATTATGCATTTCCCCCCAAGAATTCGTACTTTTTAGGATATCTGTAATAATATGATGCTACACTGATTATGTTTTCATATCTTATAAATATGAAAGAAACGTGAAATCTATCTCCCTTTAGAATTAGTTACTAAATATTCTCATGTGTGCATTAATTTCCTATTGCTGCTGTGACAAATTATCACAAATTTGGTGGCTTAAAATAATACAAATTTATTATCTTTCAGTTCCTGAGGTCAGAAGTCTGAAATGAGTCTCACTGGGCTAAAATCAAGTTGTTGGCAGGGCTGCATTCCTTTCTGGAATCCATTTTCTTGCCTTTTCCAGGTGCTGGCACTCTTGTTCCTAGCCACTTTCCATTTTCAAAAATAGCAATGACGAGTGGAATCTTTCCAAAGGCAGGTGGACTCTATCTCACATCACGTTGCATCACTCTGACACTCACCCTTCTGCTCCATCTTACACATTTAAGGACCTTTGTGATTACATAGAACCACACAGACAATCCAAGATAATCTTGCTATTTTAAAGGCAGCTGTTTAGCAACATAATTGTCTGCTGTGTTAATTTCTCTTGACATGTAACAATTTCACAGGTTCCAGAGATCAGGATGTGGGCAAGCTCGGGAGGCCTAGCACAATATATTCTAATAAAAGGAGTAGACTGAAATTTATAGGAAATAAATTGTTTTTTAAAAGACATTAGTTTACAAATGTTCCGATTTAAAAATTACAATACAGTGAAATTCATATTTTTAGAAACCCCCTAAAAGTCTCAGATTCCTTTCTGAGAACATTTTATTTACTGGCATATATACAATGTAGATACTCCATTACCTACAAAATGTTACAGTGAGAGAATGTGAGGTGGAATTTAGCTTATGCATATGTTCAATTACTTGCTCAAACTATTGTTCATTTTATAGCATATATAATTAAGTTTACATAATTTTCTTTTTTTTTTGCGATACGCGGGCCTCTCACTGTTGTGGCCTCTCCCGTTGCAGAGCACAGGCTCCAGACGTGCAGGCTCAGCGGCCACGGCTCACGGGCCCAGCTGCTCTGAGTCATGTGGGATCTTCCCGGACCGGGGCATGAACCCGTGTCCCCTGCATCGGCAGGCAGACTTTCAACCACTGTGCCACCAGGGAAGCCCCAGCTTTACATAATTTGAAAGCAGGATAGGAATTGATCAAAATTTCTGTAATTCATTTTACACGTTTGCACATACATTTTCATTTTCGGTGACTATTCAGCAGAGTCTGATGCTGCATTACTGCCCACTTTTCTCTCTACAATATTTTCCACAGGTCAGCAATGAATCTATTCTTTCAAATTAATGTTACTTCTAACAAGAGACCAAATCAAACAATGGCCAAGTTTCAGGAATCTTATTTCCTGTTTCTATATACCCTATTGAAATTTATTTACGGCTAGAGCATGCTAGTGGCAGTAAATCTGCTTATTCAGAAAGAAAATAATGGATGTTGTGTAAATACAAACACTTATGGGAAACTGTTATGTGAATACAATTTCTGCTGTGATCTTCAAGGTGAAATATTAATGGACATGTTTTTCTAGTGATGTTGCTCATTGAAAAAGTAATTAGAATAAAATTCCAACTCTGTCAAATGTTTATAGTTGTTTGAAGTTTATATTAGTGAGGTCTGAGTTCCCAGTGTGCTAATTTCATACTGTTGTTTACACAGTAAAGAAGATTAAAGGCAAGTTTTGTTCTTTTGATTGTACTTCGCATATATCAGAAGTCATTTGATTACTTGCTTCAGAGAAACTGTTGCCTGAATATCTTGCCTTATGACTGTGTTCATGACTTACTATTTAATTCAGTTCATTAACTTTATTTTCCTAATGGTAAAATTGATAAGCTAGGACACATTACATTTAAACTTATGAAAAAGAATATCAAATGATTGCAATATGTTTGAATATTAAAATTTATTTTTAAAAATGATTTTGTTTTCTGTTTATAGCAGAGTTTTTTCTACAGGATACGCAAGCACTTTGTCAAAGCAAGCATTTAAAGGAGGAAAAATAAGTTTAAAAAGTTAGAAGGGAGGATTTTTATCATTTTCTTATTATATTATCATTAATGTAATATTTATAGTATTATATAATAATAATAACAAAAGAGAAATGGTTTTAAGAGAAGTGTTTTAAGTTCAAAAAACACAGGCCCATAATCCAAGAATCTATGAATCTGTCCTGAAGAAATAACAAATTATTTTCACAAAAGTACATGTGCCTGGATGTCCAGTGCACCATCACTTAACTAGTTAAATTTAAAAACAAACTAGCCATCTGGTAGTAGTTTTTTAATAAATTTATTTATTTATTCATTTATTTAATTTTTGGCTGCATTGGGTCTTTTGCTTTGCACGAATTTTCTCTAGTTGCTGAGAGCAGGGGCTACTCTTTGTTGTGGTGCACGGGCTTCTCATTGCGGTGGCTTCTCTCGTGCAGCACGGGCTCTAGGTGGGCTTCAGTACTTGTGGCTTGTGGGATCTAGAACACAGGTTCAGTATTTGTGGTGCACAAGCTTGGTTGCTCTGTGGAGGTAGCATCTTCCTGGACCAGGGCTTGAACCCGTGTCCCCTGCATTGCCAGGCGGATTCTTAACCACTGCGCCACCAGGGAAGCCCCAGGGAAGTCCCCATCAGGTAGTTTTAAAATGACCACTATTATTAGTAACTTTCTCCTCCTCATTCTGGTCCTCCTGCAATTCATACCACATAGGAACAGAATGACTTTTAAAACACATAAATCAGATAATCTCCATGTCAGTGATTTTGAATTTTCCATTGAATTGGCATAAAATCAAGTCTTATGACATTGTTTACGAAGCTCTGCAAGTGTGAGCTCTTAACTAACTCTCTAGTACTTTCTCTTACCACTCCAATCACTTCTACTGTGGAAAAAATGTTTTTCCCAATTCAAGCTTTTTGCACTTTCTTTTTTTTCCCCCCTTTCCTTAATTCCTTTGCTGTCTGGCTTCTCTCATTTTATATGTCTGAACTAAAACATCAACTTTCCGGAAGAGCCCTTCCCTAACTATTCATTCCAAAGTAATTACTTTACCTCCTGTTACTCTGTATAAGATAAATATGCTTATTTCTAAGCACTTATCCATTCTGAATTTATTTTTCTATTTGTTTAATTGCTTACTATCTATTTCAGCCCCCAGAATATGATGTGATGATGAAACAGAACATGTCTGTGTTTGCACCCTTGTCTCCAATGCCTATATGATGTCAGGCTTATGGTATGGAGCTCAATAAATAATAGTGGAAAGAATAATATAGATTATTGTTTATAAAAATGAAATCCCAAAGCAGTTCATAAGACATTATATACATTTACAGATACTTGTATTTGAACATATCTAAGATATATTATCAAGTTAAAAAAATCTAACTCAATAGACAATATTAATTCAAGCAACAAATTTTATTGAATACCTACTATAGTACTGGTACTATTAATTTAATTATAAGCACTGTGGATTATGAAAAGAAAAAAAATAAGCACACTCAAATAAAATTAATTTATGTGACAAAAGTAAATAATAGTTACACATAAATATATTTCTATTCTTCATGTATGTGTCCACTATAAAATAAACAAGCAGAATGACATATTCCAAATTATTAAATGATTATACTTAGAAAAGCAAGTAGGTCTACAGTGAGAGGTAAATGTGAACTTCAGATTTCATTCCATATATTGATATACTGCCTGGGTCATTTTTCAGTGAAATTACAACCATGAGTTAGTTGTGTAGAAAAGAGGAAAAAGAGAGAAAGAAATGCTGAATTGGGGACTGTCTTACTATCGCAGTGAAAGTAGCTAAGAATCTAACATGATAGCCTGTTGAGTCCTACTGTGAATCAACGCTCCATGCTCTAGCTCCTTGGAATTGCAGTACCCTAATTTTTTTCATTTTATTTTCCTTTGAATTAGCAATATTCTCTTCCTTTCCTTGTCAATGTTCTTCTTGGTGTATTATTTAAAATACAAAGTATTTATGTTTAATTTAATTTTAAGTATTAATAAAATGTGGATTGAAAAACACTATTCAAAGACATCTATTTCAAAGCAGTTTTTTAAAAGGTCTAACTACTATAAGCATACTCAGTTAAGTATTTACAGAAAATCATTTTATATAAAAGAAATATAAGATCTTTAAAAGAAAAAAAGTCAGAAAAATTGACTGCAAAGCCACTTTCACAGATAAAGTTATAGTTAAGTGAGAACTTCCTAGTTCTGTAGATAACATCATAGCAGAATAATCTGCCTGAGATTTTATTCCTAAATTTATAGAAGATTAAAAATGTTACACACATTATAGGGAGGAATTTGACTTCTAAAGGTCAATTCAGGGTGAGTTTTAAAAAGGTATATGACAATCCATTATGCAAATTAATTGATCATTATCTCTTAGTGGGGAAAAAAAAACTGTTTGGGGGGAAGCTTCTTTAAACTGCACTCACTTGTAATTTTCTTTACATAGAATATTATTTAATGATGTTTAGTCAATCTGTTCCTGTGAAGATTATTGTTTCTCTTAATATCTATGGGTATAATCTGGATCATTGGGTTAAAATACCCTAACAATGGAACCACCCCCTTAAAAATTTTAAATAAGCAAATTTAGCAAAATACCTGCTAAAATGTAAAAGGGTTATTTTACTTACAAGATGTCAAATTAAATCATAATAGCATTAACAAATTAAGTCTTTGGGACCACCAGGAACAGTAGATATAGGAGTAGTACTATTAAGCCTTTGGTTTAATTTTTTTTTTTTTTAAAGAAAGCTTTAAAAGAGGAAAGTGGGCAGCCTCATTCAGACCTTTCATTTTGAATGATGCAAGGAGGGGTGGTAAAACACTTATAAAAACCTAAACTACACTAGAGTTAAGAAAAGAGTTAGGTAGGGAGCACACAGAAAGTTTATAGTAAACGTGAAACACCATTTATAAAAAGGCATGCACAGAAAGCATGCATTTATTTGAAGGCACTTTGCGTCTCTAGTATCATTCTCATATATTTCAGGTGCAGCAAGCAGCATTCCAACATGTAGTCATGTGCCACAAGTACAGGTTAAAAGAAACTTCAATGTGGGTAAAACAGCCGATAAACACAGTAAAATTTATGGAAGTCAATATGATGCCAAAGAAAAAGCATAGGACCTGTGGTTTAGATACTAGCTCTGCAATTTTAAATAAAATAGATCTGTCACAGACTTGCAGGGTGGCAGTGCAGGTACAATATGCAGCTTGGCGAGATCTGGGTGTATAAAAATTACATAGAGAATATCCCTGAGATTTCAGGTCCCCAAATTTGATTTTCTCAGTACATTTCAAATTTAGCAAATATCTAGAAGAAGTTAAAAAAATCATCCTTTACAATGATTGATTGTGTAATTTAAAGGAATCTATGAAGTGAATAATTAATCAGCAACTTGTTCAAGAAATAGATATTTGAAGCAAATGCATGGATAGAAAGATAGATGATAAAGCGACAGACAGATAGATGGATAGAATTAAAGGTATGTCATCGATGCTCTGAAAATGCTTTTAGATGACTGTCATATGAAATCAACAGTTTAGTAACCAGCATATCCAGATTAACTTCTTCAGTATATTTATTTTTTTACTTCAATCATGGGAAAAACATGGAAAAATCACTTCCCTTTTCTAGCATAATGTTGGCTTCTGGTAACATCTTAGCTTTACAGGTATGAATTCACTGAACCGACTATATCAAAATGTTTTCCCTCATATTCAATATGAAAGGAAGAATTCTTGCCAACCTGGAGAATTTCCAAGTTCTCTGGCCTCTTTCACATGGATTAGTTCTACAGATAGCTCAGCCTTTGGAAATATATGGGAGCAATTTGCTATAACCTTCCTTTTACTGTCACATCATGCTTTTTCCTACCTAACTTGGAAATATTCTATGAGCATGAAATAAGATATTACCTGTGGAAAAGTTTTAATAACCTAAGTCTACCCTGTAAATATAAGGCATATGCAAACACTGTGAAAGTAGGAATTTTCTCAACAAAACAATAATCTTGCATATGTGTTACAGAAGCATTTAAATATTGGGAGGACCACATCCTAAATACGCTGTCATACCCAGGAAGAACATTAGTACATCCAGTCTCTGCTAAGGTGTGATGATTAATGACCAAAGTCATATAGACCATTTTGATTCTATAAATCAATCCATACTGATTCCTGTGCTTCATATTTCTAAAATGCTTTGCAGTTTAGAAAATGCATTCTTAGATATTATTTTATCTGAATTACACCAACATATTACGGATTAGATAAGTTAATATTAATAAAACTACTGCCAATAATAACTATTATACTATTCTTGCTATAATCCTCAATTTAACTTAATTTTACAGATAAAAACAAATTAATAAAATATAACTCATTTAGCCAATATTATCAAATTAATAAGCAGACATAAATTTATTATTCAAAAAATCTATTTTTATCACATAATACAGCTTTATTTTAACTACATATGAAAAAAAATCTCAAAATATATAGTTTAAATAATACAAATAATGTAGCAATATTTTAGTTGGCATTTATTATTTGACATATGCATATAAAATTACCACATCTTCTATTTTGATTCTATCAATATGTAAATCTCATCAATAAATATCACACGTCAAAATATATGCAACATGGATGGACCTGGCGATTAACATACTGAGTGAAGAATGTAAAACAGAGAAAGACAAGTATCATGTGATATTGCTTATATGAGGAATCTAAAAAAACAATTGATACAAATGAACTTATTTACAAAACAAAAACAGACTCACAGACTTAGAGAATGAGCTTATGGTTACCAAGGGGAAGGATGGGGGGAAGCGATAGTTAGGGAGTTTGAGATTGACATATACACAGTGCTGTATTTAAACTGGATAACCAACAAGGACCTACTGTATAGTACAGGGAACTCTATTCAGTATTATGTAACAACTTAAATGGGAAAATAATTTGAAAAAGAATAGATACATGTATATGTATAACAGAATCATTTTGCTGTACTCCTGAAAGTAACACAACATTTTAATCAGCTATGCTCCAATGTAAAATAAAATTAAAAAAATATATATATATATATGCACTGAAATAAATGAGAAAAAAATCTTGTGACTTTACTAGCCATTAAATTTTCAAAGACAGTGCTTCAAGCATTTTTTTTTTTATTCTTGAAAGAAACATTAAATGCAAACAAATTATACACAGTGCTATGTTCTGGTTGTAGGTATGTGTATATGTATGTGTTTGTGTGTGCCTCCTTTTGAGAGCTTCTCTCTAAGACTATAACAAATAAATAAGGCATAAAATAAAAACTTAAAATTTAAACATTTACTGAAATAGTTTTATCTCTAAGAAAACTTGCTGCTGTTTAAATGTATATTGAATATACACCCCTAAGTAAATCATTGCTATGTGAATTTGCTTTAGTGTTTCATTGGGATGTTTAATTTGACTTTAATAAAAATTGGAGTTAGATTAAATTTTGAGGAATATCTAATATGTTTGACTATGCTAATGTTCAGTAGGAACAAGATACAATAGAATCATAGTTAACTTAATTTTGAAAAAGTCATCGATAAGCACTTAACTCAAACTAATAAAAGTGAGAAAACTGATGAAAGTAATATTTCAGAGAGTTTGTGGAAGATTCTAAATGATGACCTCTATTACCTGCCAATATATAAATTATTCTCAATTCAAAATGTGTAATCTCATATATTTCCAAATAAGGGAGCAGTCATAATTGTTTGGTACACTATGTGTCGTGCTCCTAAGTTAGTGTTTTTTTCTATCTAAGTTCTTTTCATTTTTTTTTCATTCATATTGTAGTGATGTACTGAAATAGTTGTTTACAGTGATATGGTACTGTCTTTTAAAGAATGATTTTCCCCCTGTTTCTTCTTGCTCTGAAACAAAGAAATTAATCAAGCCTTTTGCAGTGAACTATTTCTGTTTTATGTAAAAACAGTGATTTAAAAATATTAACCTTCAAGGTTGGATCAGTTTTCTTTTCTTTTGCGTTATTTTTTTTTTATCTAATGATTATGCAGTTCCAGGACAGATACAAAATAATTCACATATATTTTTAATTATTTTAGCGTACTGATATTAAAATAAACTTTATCTACATTATGGAAAAATTCAAATAATTGTAATGTAAACTCAGGCATATTTTGAAAGAAATTGTGTACATTTAAAAGATACATTTTAAAGGGCTTCTCTGGTGGCACAGTGGTTGAGAATCTGCCTGCCAATGCAGGAGACACAGGTTCGAGCCCTGGTCTGGGAAGATCCCACATGCCACGGAGCAAGTAGGCCCGTGAGCCACAACTATTGAGCCTGGGCGTCTGGAGCCTGTGCTCTGCAACAAGAGAGGCCACAATAGTGAGAGGCCCGCGCATCGCGATGAAGAGCGGTCCCCGCTTGCCACAGCTGTAGAAAGCCCTTGCACAGAAACGAAGACCCAACACAGCCATAAATATATATATATATATATATTTTTTAAAAAGATACATTATAAGATACATAAGACAGATATAAAACCATTAAATATTATGTTTATCCAATTATTATCACAATGTCTATGAGCAATGAGATTATATTTATTATTACATTTTATAGTATTTGTATACTATTCTTTTCTAGATTTTCCAAAATGGTTATGAGTTTCTTTTATGCTTTAAAAGGTAATTGATTTTCTTTTTTATGTTATGCAAAATTCGTAACCAAAGAGTAATTGTCTTATGTTGCTCTTGGCATTTAAACAATGTATTGGTCTTATTTATTTCTCATTTTGACTGTAGGGAATTGAAGATATAACATATATTTTAGAATGTCCTACTGCTCTGAAAAAGCACCAAAATCTAACCTTCCTCTTGCCTAAAGCAAAAATATTTCCTATTCTTCCTGATAAAACTATATTATTCAAAGTGGAGGAGAGGGCTTCCCTGGTGGTGCAGTGGTTGAGAGTCCGCCTGCCGATGCAGGGGGCACGGGTTCGTGCCCCAGTCCGGGAAGATCCCACATGCGTGGAGCGGCTGGGCCAGTGAGCCATGGCCGCTGAGCCTGCGCGTCTGGAGCCTGTGCTCCGCAGCGGGAGAGGTCACAACAGTGAGAGGCCCGCGTACCGCAAAAAAAAAAAAGTGGAAGAGAGCAGTGCTCCTTCTGCATAACATCTCTGAGGGTAAACACAATCTCCTTTAAAGGACACAAACAAAATGATTTATGAGTTTCCTCTGAAAACTATTACGTATTAGTTCACTCCAAATTGGAATGTCTTGTATTTTATTAGGTGTTTAACATTTTCCTCCACTTGTCACTTAGCTTCCCTTATAATATGTCTATGGAGTGGCAATGGAAAAGGGGCCATGATGGATTTAAACTGAAAATTGAGGTCACTATTATATATTAGTTTTAGTATTAATATTAGTTTGCTGCTATAACAAAGTAGCACAAATGAAGTGGCTTAAACAGGAGAAATTTATGGTCTCACAGTTCTGGTGGCTAGAAGTCCAGGGTATCCACAGGATTAGTTTCTTTTGAGGGCTGTAAGGAAAAACTGTTCCATGCCTCTTTCTTAGCTTCTGGTGGTTTGCTGACACTATTTGGCATTTCTTGGCTTGTAGAAGCATCATTCCAATCTCTGCCTTCATCTGAACGTAGCATTCTCCCCTGTGTATGTGTCTGTGTCCAAATTTCTCTTTTTATAAGGACACTAGTCACATTGGATTGGGGTCCGCTGTACTCTTGTATGACCTCATCTTAACCAGTTACATCTGCAACAACCCTATTTCCAAACGAGATCACATTCTGAGGCGCGGGGGTTAGGATTTCAATGTATGAATTTTTAGTGAACACAATTCAACCCATAACACCTCCTAAGCCACCATATCTCAGTAATTATAGGGAGACAAGACAATGTCCTTTTCCTATGGGAGTTTATGTTTTAATTGATAGTGCAGAGAGTGGTGCAGCAATAAACAAATAGATAAATAAAGCAATGTGACAGCAGACAATGACAATCCCATGGGGGAAAATTCATTTGGATGAAGGGAAAGGAGATAACAGGAGTGTTATTATAGAAAGGATTACCAGGAAGGACCTCTCCTAGGGACAGCACTTGAGCAGAGGCCTGAATGTGGTGAGGCTGGAAGTGCTATAACATCTGCAGGAGGAGGGTTCCTCACCAATACATGAGCATGCCGGTCATGTCAGAGAAACAGAAAGGAGGCTGGTGTTGCTGAGATACGGTGAGAGCAGTAGGATTTGAGGTCAGAGAGGTTAGCAGGGTTAGGCAGGGTCATGTAGGGTCTTAAAGGCCATGACTAGTAATTTTCATATTCCCAGTGAGAAGAGAAACCATAAAGATTTGAAGCAGGGGGTAAAAAATTCTAACTTGGAGAACAGATTGGTAGGTGTGGGATTGGGTAGGGGGATGGGGTTGGGGGAATGAGGCAGCAGCAGGGAAGTCAGTAAGGAAGCTCTTGTTGCAATGGAGGTAAAATCTGATATAGGCCTGGATTCACAGAAGGATGGCAGTGGATGTGGTGAGAACCAGTTAGAATTAAGACAGGTGATTATGATTATATGCTGATGGGTTAGGTGACTTGTTGAGTATGTGAGAAAAACATGAGTCAACAATGTTTCCAAGTTTGGAGCCTGATCAGCTAGGTCAGGGATACTACCAGATTCAGAGATATAAAATTCCAGGGAACAAGTTGACTTGTGGAGTAAATCAATGCCAAGTGCATAAGACATCTAGTAGACATCTGAATATACACTTCCAGATTTAAGGATGGAAGGCTGAGTTGGATAAATTAACTGACTGAGCCATGTGTGTGAGTTTTAAGAAAAGCAGAGAAGTAGAGGTTGGCTTTACACACATTTTCCTTTAAGAAATTCTAAATACTTAAAATGATATAAGTTCGAAAGTGTTTCTTATGATTTGGCCCAAATCGGTTTCTATATGAAGACATAATTGTAAATTCTTGTGGGAGTTAGCATTGAGTTATTCGGTGTGGTTTCTCATGCTGAATTTTTCTCTGTGAGGCTATGGTCTTCTGTAATTTAGGGATCATCTCCCCTTCCACGGCTACCAACAAAGTCCAAAGAGCTAACAGATTTCACTGGTCCAAGCTCTCTCTCCTGCTGGTTTTTCCTCCAAACATATCAAGCACATTTCTTGGTAGGGCCTTTGCATTTGCTCTATCTCTGCTTGCAATGCCCTCCTTTACCTGCCACAGGTCTCTGTTAAAATGTTGCCCCTTCTGAGATGCCTTCTTTGACTATCCTGTATAACAACAGTCCCCAACCTTTTGGGCACCAGGAACCAGTTTCATGGAAGACAATTTTTCCATGGACGGGGGGTGGGGGTGGGGAGGTTTCAGGATGATTCAAGTGCATTACATTTATTGTACACTTTATTTCTGTTTTATTTATTTATTTTTGGCTGTTTTGGGTCTTCGTTGCTGTGTGCGGGTTTTCTCTAGTTGCGGCGGGCGGGGCCTATTCTTTGTTGTGGTGCACGGGTTTCTCATTGTGGTGGCTTCTCTTGTGGAGCACAGACTCCAGGCATGTGGGCTTCAGAAGTTGTGGCACATGGACTCAGTAGTTGTGGCACATGAGCTTAGTTGCTCCGCAGCATGTGGGATCCTCCCAGATCAGGGATCAAACCTGTGTCCCCTGCATTGGCAGGCAGATTCTTAACCACTGTGCCACCAGGGAAGTCCCCTATTTCTATCATCATTACATTGTAATATATAATGAAATAATTATACAACTCACCATAATGCTGACAGGAGGCGGAGCTCAGGCGGTAATGCGAGCCATGGGGAGCGGCTGTAAATACAGATAGCTAAATTACAACATGTTCATACCACACATATTCAATAAAACATTCTTATTAAAATAACATTTATTATCTCAAAGGTGTGAGACAATAGACTTTGGAATTATTAAAAGTTATCTTCCAATATCACAGGAATAGACTTAGGCAACTGAAAAACAAAAACCCTGTTTTATGATGATAAGAAACAGAGAAAGTTTAGATTCACATATAATGATGACTGGTGTATAAATATTTGCTAATCTTTTTTCTTATCTATATAAAAAAGTTTGATTTTAATTTAGAACTTTGAATTCAGACGTACACTCTCATGCTCTAACATTTCTTGCTACTGAAGCTTATAGCTCCTCTTCTAAGTTTAATTTAAACAAAGCTGTATTGAAAATAGCTAATAATTTTTTGTAAACCACTGTTATAAGTCACATTGTTTATATTCTGAAGCAAAAATAAATGTTAAGTTATCAAGAAAAAAATACACTAAGATGGTGTGTCTATTTCATGATATATTATTATCACCAAATTATCTTTCTCTTTTCCGCTATTAGGAAATTAGATACTCATGTGGTCAACAAATTCCTCATTAGTACACTGTTCTTTTCATAGAAAGTAAGCCTTATTAATTGTTTTTCTCAACCATTTCTCATTACAAAGTATGTTAGAAGCATCAGGTATATATTATATTAAATTAAAACTGTTTTTTACTTCCAAGTATTAGTTTCAGAAAAGAAAATTATAAAGTCTTCATGAAATCGCATGCTATATCGATTACAACATGTTAAACTTTTTGATTAGCCTATTGTTTTACTGGCATCTATGTCACAGTTTACCTTTGTCACAATTGCATGTATCTAAAATTACAAATGCTATGAGAATATACTGTACTTTTATTTAGCTGGATAATCGGGTAATCTATGTCTAAGCCAAATGAAATTATTTATTGAAGCTATTGTCTCTGTTCACTATGGGATATGCTTAATTATATTATTTCCAGCATTCATATAAATGTTTTGAACTTTTTAACTTTGTAAAAATGTTGGCAACTCCTTCATTGGAGTGAGAATCTAACATGTTGATTTCAGTTTTAGAGAGTGGGACATGAATCTCAATTTTTACGTTTTTTCTACGTTGTCTATAGTACATAAACAGAAAGAGGAATAAAATTGACGATTGCTTTTTTAGGGCAGATTAACTCCTGTACAGTGCATTTCGGAAGGAATTTAAATGTGTGGACTCATTTCAAAACTTGTATTATGGAAGTTGTGAAGAGATTCAAATTCGAAGCATCTGAAGAAGACTGTGTTTGTTTGTTTCTTTTTTTCCTTTAAAGAAAGAAATCCCTTTGGAAAATAAAGATAAAAAGAAGTTAGGAGTGTGCTAAGTCTATTTCCTTGTGTGGCCATTTAAAGTAGAAAATCCTTTAAAAAGTTACTATGATAGTTGATAAGCTTCTTGAAACATTTCATTTTTGCCACCGAACTATATTTTAAACTCATGTCTAATTTCTTGTCTATTTGGACCCATTTCACATAATTTTTCTTCCTTAGAGTATAATAGTTATAGTTCAGATCATTATCCTGTGTTAAGTACCATATATTGGGTGGGCCAAAAAGTGCCTTCGGTTTTTTAAGTAAAAATAAAAGACACGTTTTTAATTTTCACCAAGAACTTTATTGAACAACGTATTCATCCTTTTGTTTCACTACCTTCTGCCATTTTTCAGGCAACTTCAAAATTCCATCTTCTCCAAACTTTTTGTCTTTTTGAGCAAAGAACTGTTCCAGGTGACTTTTACAGTCTTCCAGGGAATTGAAATTTTTTCCATTAAGAGGATTTTGTAAAGACCAAAATAAATGGAAATCCAAAGGTGTGATGTCTGGTGAATACCGCGGATGAATCAGAACTCCCCATCCAAGCTGTAACAGTTTTTGCTTGGTCATCAAAGAAACAGGCGGTCTTGCATTATCCTGATGGAAAATTATGCATTTTCTGTTGGCTAATCCGGGATGCTTTTCGTTGGTGCCGCTTTCAGTTGTTCTAATTGGGAGCAGTAACTTGTTGGAATTAATCGTTTGGTTTTCCGGAAGGAGCTCATAATAGAGGACTCTCTTCCAATCCCACCATACACACAACATCCCCTTCTTTGGATGAAGACCAGCCTTTGGTGTGGTTGGTGGTGTTTTATTTCACTTGCCCCATGATCTCTTCCATTCCATATTGTTGTACAGTATCCACTTTTCATAGTCCATCACAATCTATTTTTAAAACGGAACGTTCACATGCAGAATGATGGCCAAGAAGGTTTTTTTCGCTGAACTTATGTGGAACCCAAACATCAGAGCGCTGAACATAACAAAGCTGGTGCAAATGATTTTCAACGCTTGCTATGGATATTTTGAGTATGTCTGCTATCTCCCGCGTGGTATAATGTTGATTGTTCTCAATTATTGTTTCGATTTGATAGCTATCAACTTCAGCTGGTCTACCCGACCGTGGAGCATCGTCCAGCAAGAAATCTCCAGCGCGAAACTTTGCAAACCACTTTTGACATGTTCAACCAATCACAGCACCTTCTCCATACATGGCACAAATCTTCTTGTGCGTTTCAGTTGCGTTTTTATCTTTCTTGAAATAATAAAGCATAACATGCCAAAAATGTTGCTTTTTTCTTCCATCTTCAATATTAAAATGGCTACACAAAAATTCACCAATTTTGATGTCTTTATTTAAATGCACGCTGATATGACAGCTGTCACATACAATCTAACAAAATTGTTTAGAATGAAGTTAAAGTAAACACTGTGCTACTAGAGATATCTTATGGAAAAAAACAAACGAAACTTTTGGCCCTCGCAATGTTTTAGAATCAGCTAAAAGTTTAACATTACTTATGTGTCTTTGTGGTATTGTAAATTGCTACCAGCTACCACCATGGAGCTTAGGTTTATACACCCCTAAAGTTCTTTCCCTAAGGTCACGTGTAAGGTGTCGTACAGCACAAGAAAATGCTCCTCCTTAACATTTTCATTACAATTTATTTAAAATTTAAAAAAAGCAATTTATTTCCAATTCTTCCTTAAATTTCTCAATGAGAATATTTTTTAGCTTAGGAATTACAAATACATTCGGTCTAGGGCCATTTATAGACCTGATAACTTGATTAGAGTTATTAAAATGTATGAAACAACTGGATCATGCCTTTAAAAAAAATCTTAACATTTATATGTGTGGAACACAGAATGTTCAGTCTTTGGTTTCCTAAAATAAAAACAAAATCCTCTAGCTGTAATCTTCTCCCCCAGACACAAACTGCTCACAGAAAGACGTTCTGAAAGATTGAGAATGTCTCTCTTTCTTACCCCTACAACTTTTATTTGATCCTCCTAGGACCACTTATAAAATTATGCAGGTCAATGATTTAATTTTTGTAATAGTTAAGCTCATTATAATTAAATAAGTATCAAGTAACATCAGAATAATAGACACAAAGTTCCAGTCTAATTAATTATATTTTCCTTAAATTTACATACATATTTACTAAATACATAATTATACATGATATATCTTTTGATGAGTTTATAATGAAGTAATTATAGTTCAGACATACAAAAATGGAGTTGGGTGGCCACTGAAGACCTGATTTCGGTCACGTACCTGCACCTCTGAGAAGAACTTGAACTTTCTATGAACTATACATAACCCAAGGACACCAGCCATTTTAAAAACATCTGCTATCTGCAACCTTGTGTCTCAAGGTTGTTACCTTTGTAACTATTCAACCATTTCAGACCCCAATCAATCCTTACTTAACAAGCACCCTTCTTGTCAGCTCCAATTATAATCCCTAATACAACAATTCATGGAATTAACTGTAACCTTGTGGTTTCTGCCTTTATAAAAGCCTCCCCATTTTATAGTCGTCGGAACACAATTCAAGTGCTTCTTGAATCTGTCTCCTGCGGCTGTAATCCGAACAAACCTCAAATAAATGCCTCTTTATTTTAATCAGGTCTTGTTTCTCAATTTTTGGTTAACAAAAGTGATGAACCCTCTTTTTAAAACTTCTAAAAAAATGTCATGAGCAACAGTAGAGGTTTATAATTACTTAAAGTGGTAAAGAAAATAAAATGTCCTGTCCACTCTGACAAATCTTCCCTTGTGGCGTTCAGTTCCTGGGAGTGCTCATGGCTGTGCTTGAATGCCAGTCACCTGAATACCCTCATTACAAAACTCTCACTGCCCCATCTGTCTGTTATTCATTTGACTCTGTAAAGTAATCACCACAAAACGCTGTACAGTGACCACTCTTTTGTCATCTGTGTGGAAAACCAGGCAGTTCCCAGAGCAAATGATGGAAAAAGAATTTATTGCTCTTTCGTTTTCCCACATTTAGATCTTGATTAACTCATCCCAAAATTGAATTTCTGAAAAATGCTTTTGTATTTTACATACTGATTGAAAATGGGGCCAACTTGTTCTTTATGTCACTAATTAATTTGGGGTCAATGTGAAGATATACATAAGGAAACTGGCATTAAGATGCAACAAGGACAATACATTTTTATTTTTCTCAGTGCATTCAATAAACATTTCCTGATTACCTGAAAAATGTCATGTACTATGTAAGATCACTGTGATCATCAGTGAATTCATATGACTTGGTGATCGAGGAAAAAGGAAAAGAGAGATATGAGAATGTGACTCTGATGTTTGAAATGTACTGACAAACAACGTTGGTGCTGTTGAGACAGGAAGACAAAGAAACTATATTCAGTTTTGAGGATTATTTTGAAATAGAAGAAGGACACCTATGGAAATGAACCTTAAGTAAATAATCAGTGGTGGTTATATGTGTTTGTGACTCATCACAGTAACTTAATGCAATTATTAACATTTATCTTCCATATTCCAGACACCATTCACATTTCTTTACCTTTATTAACTATTTTAATGTTCACCACAATCCTATAGGACAGATATCATTGTTATCTCAATTTTCCAGTAGAAAAAATTGAGACAAAAATTTTGCCAGTTCCTTAAAATCACACAGCTAATAGGTGTTGGGCTGCGATTTGAACTTAGAAAGTCCAGCTGCAGTGCCCATGATCTTACGTAAACCTTTTCTTTTTTTTTTAATCGAGGAGAACAAGTTGTTTTCAGAATTCTATTCTTCACAGTCCATTTTTTCTGTACTAAACTGCTGGAGAAATTATTTTTAAATTTTTTTAGTATTTGACTTCTTTCTAAAAATATATTCTAAAACTAATGGTTATATGGTAGAAAAATATCTGGATTACAAAATATTTTGAAATATAGGCTTTATACATTTTATCCGAATTTTAAAGGAAAGAGACCCAGGTTGTTTACTTATAATGAGTGTTTTCTGAGAAATTTCTGATTTCTGGTGAAATACCCATCTAACTGTTGGGCTTCTCAATACACCAAGAATTCACACAAATCATGGCAACTAAGCTATAGATGAGATAGAATAAAAATCTACCAAGAATAAAGATCTACCAAGCTCAGTCTGAATTTGGTAGATATTTTTTGAAAAATATCCCAAAGTGAAAGATAAAGTTATTGAAGCTACTTAGGTATTGAAGTTACTTAGTTGTAGTGTATAACTAGTGGATGGTGTCTCCAGATCTTTCTGAAGTCCACTTTTCCTGTGGCTGTCTCCACATTTGCAGATGTACACACTATAGTAATAGCTCTTGGAAGGCTAGGTAGCACAATGTAAGTTAGCCTTGAGTTAGGCCCACCAGGTGTAAGGACCAGCCTCTAGATGCTGGGCCAATTAGGGTTCTCTGCTTGGAATTTGTACTCTAGAATGTGAGAGTTTACCCTCCGATTAGATGGTCTCTTGAATGGAAGTGATATAAATTTGTAAGATGTTCATGATCACTTTTCAGCATGTGTTTTGGATTAGAGGAATCAATTTAGAGCAAGCAAGCAAAAAAAATAAAAGCAGATACAGAAAGAAGTGTAGGTAAGAAATAGAGAACAAGTAATTATTTAAAAAAAATTTTCTATCACTGTTATAGTGTCCACTATAGCCTCACCATATCCTTGACTTACATTATGTTTAAACGTCTATATACTTGTAATAAATTCTTTTCTTTCTTGATTAATTTAGAATTGGTTTCTGTTACTTCAAATTAAGATGCCAAACTCTTACTTCAATACTGTTAGGAAGCAACAAGCTGTTCAAGATTGAATATACCAGAAATAAAACTTGAAACGTGTATTTCAAGAAAGGTTAAACTTCTACATCTTGGGGGAAGTAATAAGCAAAGGAAGACTACAAAGATTAATGTTTATGCAAAGCATTTATAGAAATTGAAATTCTGAAAGAGCTAGAGTCTTGAAATTAGAAAACATTGAATTATTAAAATTACATTCCTCTTCTGTGAGTTGAAAATCCCCTGAAATTGCATCCATACTCTGTAACAGACAAGGGGATGAGTGATGGAGCCCATTAAGGAGGTCATATTCTACCAAATACTGGGCAGAGTCTAAAGAAGTATAAAGCCAAGAATTGGAGAGGTGTATTTTGTATGGTGCTTCGGATACGCCATTGAGATGTTATAAGACTAACACATTTTTGAAGCTGATAAGTAAATGAGATTGATAGAAAATATCTGAAATTTTGATCGTTACCTGATAACATCTGAAACCATGACATAATGGAGGTTATCCATGGCATCAAATTTCCAAATGGATTAGTGTCTCTGATTGATTCCACAGTGGTATTTAAATTGAAGTTTGGTGAATAGGGTAAAATTTTCCACCTTGTGTTGAGAGAAATACTATTGCAAAAGTCATATCAAAAGTTGCAATTTAAAATAAAAAAATAAAATAAAGCAAATCTGAATGGATATATGTGTATATATTATGTACGTATTATGTATGTATGTGCATATATTGCTTTGAATATATATGCATGTGTATATATTGCTTTGAACAGCAGCAACTTGCAGCAGTGTTCCAAAGGTTCCAAACTTCGAAGGAACTACCAAAGAAGGGATACTATTCAGCTGCAAATAGAAGGTACTTGTGAGCAGAACTCTGATACTTAGTGAAACAAAAATGATAATAAGTAGTCAATTTTCTTGGTCTGATAAGAAGCCCAATTTAATTAGTTCAAGACCTGCCTGGGTGGGATTGAGAAAAGGGGTGGTGACTGGATGATGATCTGCTTGTTCCCATGACTAGAATAATTTTGTGTGAATGCCTTCTCACTCAGAGAGGTCTGGAAGATCTACATATGAAGTGTTATGGCACAGCTCCCAAACTAACCTTGCATTTCCTGAGTAATTGGTAAAATTCCAATACCCATACTCTGAACGCCACAGGAATGACCATAATTAAGCAAATGGAAAGGAACGTTCTCCAAAGAACAGAGGAGCCATACACATTTGCATACAGCTTGAGATTTGAGTTTGGACTTAGACACTTAAATGAAAAAGATTTGTGGCAAGTGAAAGCTATAGGTCACTTTCCCTTAGCTGAGACTTTAATTTCTGAGGCAGTTACTGTGAGTCAAAGAAAGCAATTCTTTCTTTAGTCACTTAAGAATTTCTGAAGATTTTCCATAACTCCAGGGGACCCGTGAAGAACAATGTTCCCGACACTGAACATTTTAAAGCTGGAGTGAAAGATACCAAAAGAGGAGCTATTAACAAGAATGGGAGGGTGAGGGACTTGGCTCCATACGCAGAGCTACGTGTTTAACTCTTGGGATGCCAGAAAGAACATTGTTCATGTATGTTATTGTTTATGCTGGTGTGGAAAGCACTATCTATGAGGGACAAATGTGGGGAATATAATCAAATTTACAAAGAAATATGTTTTTAAAACCTATTTCCCTACACCCATTTTAGGAAATAATTTATGCATCATCACATTTGCTAAGGTGCAAAAATTTTACTAGGAAAAGAAGAAAGCAAGATGGAAAAAAGAGGTGAACTTAAGAAGGAAAAAAAGAAACTACTTATTGCATCTATATCTGTACTGTCATTGATTGGTGAATTTTTATCTTAAAGGCATAATTATGCTTTTGCTAGAACAATGTATACTAGGCATTTTAGATAAGAAAGAAAAAGTCTAGGGATAGTTTACATGTAAGAGACAAAGGATATAAAATAAATCTGTCAGAGAAATAAGATGATACGAACTTCAGTCCATTCTGCTTCTGGAGGCCACTGAGATGAGTTTTGGGATTGAAGGCCAAGAGCTTGGGGCAGAAAAGAATTAAGAGAGTGAAACCCAACATAGTGTAAGAGAGGGCCTATGGTAATACAGCTACAAGGATGTGTCACAGGGTCCTGGTTTACATGAATATTTAGTACAAGACTCACCCCAAAAGGCTAGAACACTTGAGAATATTGATTCTATTAATATAAATAATAAAAGCAGATTTAGAATAATTGGTGGCACCGCAGTATCCACACCAGCTCTGCTTCCTTCTCAAATTGTACAGAACATGATGAAACACAACCAGAGGCCACTGTTTGAAAGTAATTAGACCAACTGATGTTGGCTTTGGATTTAGTGTGGAGCTCTATTATCTGTGAGTAATGAAACATATCCTGCATTGATTGCCAAAATGGCCATGTGATGCTGAAAGCACTTCATGGTCTATCAAATGTACCAAAATGTCATGTTCTGAGATTCTTTGATAACATTGAGAAGACTCTAAGTGATCAAATAAATGATCAGTTAAGGAGAAAATGTATACATTTCTAATATCAAATTCATTTATGCATTTCCCAGCCAATAAATTAGTAATAAAAAATAAACTTCATTTTACATGGTAATTAACCTGATTTTAAATTCATGAGGACATAGATTTTTTCCATTTATGTACATTATATAATTAGAGTTTACAGTTCTACAAACATATTTGAGAGTATATAAAGATTATTTAATAAGTACGTGAGTAATCAGAAATAAAAAAACTAATATGAAAATCATATGGAAAAATGATGTAAAGAAATATATAAGTTGAAAAATAAGACTAAAATAAATGAAATTTGGAGAAAACAGTTAAATATATAAAATGTAAAATGAATCTCAAGTGTAAAAATTAAAACATGTCCAATAGAAGTTTTGAGAAAAGGAAGTAATTTCCATTGGGAAAGGGATTTGAAAAGAGACTCACTGAAAAGAAGGGGAAAAAAAACCCAACTATATCTTTTCAAAAGGTTATACTTTGTTTTTTTCTTTTGTGGAAACATAACTGACTCTTTCAGTCAGTCTAAATATCTAGCTTGATCTATTCACATGGATGTTTTGGTGATTTTTCTCAGGAAGTAGCAACAGATTTTATAAAGAAATACAAGATCAGAATTGAGGAAGAATAGTACTATTTCTTCATATATTTTTGCACATTATTTCTTAAATTGTAATTATGATATTGATTAAATCCATTTTAAATTATGACCAGTTATCTACAACCATGCATTTTAGTTTTTCTAATAATGATGGTGGTGGTTACTTTTTCAGAGGAAAGAAACTGTATTTTAAAATGTCTTCAAATTTATTTTGTAATAAGGAGGTATAAATTAGCTATATAGTCAAATTTATTAAAATAAAAAGTAATAGTATACAATGTTTCAGGGCTTAGAAAATATACTTGTTGTTGTAATAAAGAATAATAATAAATGCTGATTTAGTAATATATTTTTGGATTTTCTGCAGAAGTAAAAAGCTCTATTGGTGCAAAATTGGTTTTTAAAACTACTATTTTATTACAAATAATGGGATCAAATTTTTGAAAACAACTCTACTAAAATCACTACTATTCCAAAAAATTTCAACATAAAATATGAGTGTTTAAACAGTTTTTAGATTCTGTGTTCTCCTGAATATTGGTAATCTAACTCATAAAAATGAATGTGTGATATGATGATATTCAGATTCCAATGTTCTGAATATTTCATAGAATTATTCATGAAATTACCACACTTATATGAACAGAATGTGATACAACTAATTTTATAATCTAACTAAAATGTGACTGATGAAATGGTAATATGATGTGAAATTAGCATTTTTCATATTAATAAAACTATAGTCTTATGATTATCCAATCTCCATACTTAATAACTTATTAGGTTTTTGAAGACTTTGAATTTTGAATCCGGATTGGAGTTTATAGGTCATCTGTTAATAAAGCACACAGAGTAGACTTTTTTGAAAAAAATCATATAAAATTTTAAAACATAAAAGATATACTTACTAAAATTTAAACTTCAATGAACAAATCACTGCACCCAAGACAAGCTTCAGGAGACATGACAACTAAATGTAATGTGATATCCTGAATAGAATCCTAGAACAGAAGTAACATTAGGTAAAAACTAAGAAAATCTAAGTAAAATATGAATTTTTGTTAGTAATAATTTATCAATATTGGTTAATTTGTAAAACATGCACCATACTATTTTTTTTTTTTTTTTTTGCGGTACGCGGGCCTCTCACTGTTGTGGCCTCTCCCGTTGCGGAGCAACAGGGTCCAGAGGTGCAGGCTCAGCGGCCATGGCTCACGGGCCCAGCCGCTCCGCGGCATGTGGGATCTTCCCGGACCAGGGCACGAACCCGCGTCCCCTGCATCGGCAGGCGGACTCTCAACCACTGCGCCACCAGGGAAGCCCGCACCATACTATTTTATGATGTTAAAAATAAGATAATATATGGAAACTCTGTAGTATTGTTGAAACTTTTCTGTAAACTGAATACTATTTGAAAAAAGATTTATTTAAAAATGTCATCTAAAAAAATAAAACTGTAAAGGACGGGTTAAATAGAAGAGTTACATAGTAGAGACCTAATTGAAAAGATAATTAGTTGAAGTATAACTAGTAATTAATAATAGATCTGAAGACAGATTTAGAGGATTTGCCACAGAGAGAAGTGGAAAAACAGACAATAGAATATTGAGGGATATATTATGACATTATTATTTGAATTAATATAATTTTTAAGTAAATTTCATTCTTTCAGTGAATATTAACACTTTCTAGATGCTTTTAAGAAGGCATATAGGGTATAAATTTGAAAAATAATTTGTGTCTTCTACAAACTCACTGTGAAAAATTGTGAAACTGAAACAGAAATACTCATGTTTCATAAAGTATTTAGTAAATAATTTGTGTGATAGATTTGAACTAAAGCACTTAAAAAACGTATTTGAAAATTTTCTATTTGATCTAATGCCCTTACTACATATAAGTGCCAGATCATATTGCAGAGATTGCTCATTTTTTAAAAGATATATTGCCTTTGTCTCATAATTTATTTTAGAAAATGATCCTAATGGCTTGATTAACTTAATACAGTTCATTTTCAGACATGAATAATTTATAGCTCTTTCAATGACTGGATAGAGTTCATTAAATTCTATTGATCCTGTGGTATAATTGTATATGGAATGATTAATACATGAAGTTCAATTATCAGTTATTAAACAAAGACCACTGTCATACATGTATTTCATAATAAAGAGACTACTCTAGTACATAATGTGGGTTTAAAGTGATGAGAATAACTAGGTAGTTGAGAGCAAACTACTATTAGAAACTGTCCAGGACTAGAAAGTTAATAATTAATGAATGATGGTTTCCAACTATGTTCTTATTTCTATTTTGCTGCTGCCTCTTGACAAGCTGATCCTACTTTCTGCTAATTAATTTGAAAGGATGCTTTATTTGGAATTAGTTTCATAAAGCATTGGAAGAAAAAGAAACAGAGCCCTGGTGATTATTTATCAAACTAGAAACAATTAACATGTCATGAAGAACACCTAACATATGATGCTACCTAATGAGAAATCTACTATTTTCACATCTGTTTCAGTTGTATGAATGTGTGCTTGCAAAATAGAGAAAAATGAGGAATTTGAAGAGAAAGCATTTCCCATTATACAACGAAAGGTTGTTTATTATTGTGAGGAAAATTTGAACAAATAAGGCATTGCTAATAAATTTTCTCATATTCTATAACAATATCTTTGTGCTGCTTTTTCTATATTTCCAAGTTCTAATTGTAGATTGCTTATGTAAAGCTGGAAAGTCATATTTATATTTTTATTCTTATAACATAAGAAAAATTGCCTTTCATGAAGCAAGAGATCAATATCACTTTGAAAGAAAGAAGAAATTAACAAAGGAAGAATGAATAAATAATGACATGAATGATGTATTTTGGCTTAAATGAATAAATTGTAATAGGTTTAGATATATGAAATTATTTATTCCACAAAGCAGTGTTCTTTCAAAATAGATTGAATGTTAGAAAAACCAAGATTTCAAAATTGACATAACAACATCAAAAACTGTTAACATTTATTGAATGCTTACTATGTCCCAGTTACTCTTTTAAAGGCCATGCCCAATCAGATTTAATTTTGGATATGAATCTATAGCTAAAATTCTAATTTTAGACTTGTGCTATTATTAAAATTTGTAGATTCTACATACACACATCTAGGTTTGTGTATATGTATTTCACTTTCTTGGAGAATTTAGTTACTCTACCAATGATATGTCACTATCTCTACACCATCTCTATTCCTTACTTATTTTAGTGGATATTGTGAAGATATTAAAACAGAAAGAATAGCTACCATCTACCAGGTATGCTTACAAAATAAATATTTACTTAAGCTGAAAGATTTGTGAATTGAAAATGTTTTGCTTTAGATATTAAGATACCAGTAATTAACTTTCTTTTTCTCTTTCTTTCTCTTCCTTCCTTCCTTCTTTCTATCTTTCCTTCTGTCTCCCCTTCCTTCCTTCCTTCCTTCCTTCCTTCTTGCTTTCTTCCACCTTCCTTCTTTTTTCTTTTTTTTATAAAGTCAATACTTAAGTGAAACCAAGATACACATTTCAGAGTTTTCTATTCAAAAGACTTTCTAAATAGTCTTGCATCTGTTGGAACAGTGTATGCTTGGCCTGAAATTATTTGGAACAATTTATTTTATTTTGTGGACATTTCTTCCTGTTTAAGCTGAACATTCTGGTCTTTGCTCAACACGTTACTCCTCCAATACCTTCTTTGCCAAAGTGATAGAACTGATTAATTCTCTATTGTAGAACATGTGTGTTAAAGTTGTCATGATTATTTAACCTTGGTTCAGCTCATAAAAGGTAAAGCTAATTTTAGTCTGTATTTTGAGAATTTTCTTTATGGAATATTATTTCACCTCTTCTCCATCCACATTGAAAAAGAAAGTATATGTTGTACCAGTGTTAGCTGTTCAGAAGGTAACTATGTAGTGCTGTAAAACTACAATGAGAAAGTAATGAGTTTTTATTGGACAGAATGATCTTTCAGAAAAATACTATATTTTCTGTTATTCCCAATTTTTCTTCCCAGGTAAGATAAAATAGTTTAACTAATGAAGAATAAGCAATCCCTTGCATCTGATAAAATAACTTAGGGGAATAATACTGAAGGAGATGGAGGTTGCATGCTGTGTATGTGTGTGTTGTGTTTCTGTGTGTGTGTGTGTTGTGTTTCTGCGTGTGTGTGTGTGTGTGTGTGTGTGTGTGATGGACAGGAGCTGGGAGAAACACTGTAAAGAGTGCTGATTGCAGTGCACTGTATGGGGAGCTGCCATGCAATTTTGCTTGACGGCTGATGTTCTGAGACCCAATTTTAAGTCCCACTGCATGTCTCATGTAATAATAAGAGGGAAAATAGATGCCTAGAAAGAATAAATTCTGAGTCCAGGAGGAGTCATTATTCCCAAGCTGCATTCATACTGATGAAGGCTGCATAGAGTGAGGCCTTCTCTCCTGAAAGACGGAATGGGTTTTGTTTCTACTTGTAAGTATCTGGCATAAATAAATGCTTTATATAATTGAATAGAAGAGGTAGAATTGAAATTGGCTGGCGTTAACTGTTTAGGTTAATCCAGAAACCACTTACGACTTCTATGTATGTATGTAAGTATCTATTTACATATGTATGTACATATACAACTACCCCTCTGTCTCTATTTATCTATCTTATCTATCCTACTATCTATCTGCCTATCTATCTCAATATGTCATTTTATCTACCGCCATAATTTTTTTATCAAAAAATTCAGTGTAAATTCTCTTAACTTTTCATTATTATAATTAGACCAAGGCATGTATTATATTTGCTCTGGAAGAGAATGAAATAATTGCATATCCAAATAAATGAAACTTGATCAGAGTGGAACTCAAAATCCTTGGTTAGTGTTCTGTAATTATCAAATATCTACATATATTGCAAACCTTGTACTTTAATACTTTAGGGTTTTGATTGTTTAATGTATTCAGTGAGACTTTTAATCCATCAAGAACGTGTCTGCTGGGGCTTCCCTGGTGGGCCAGTGGTTAAGACTCTGTGCTTCCAATGCAGGGGGCACAGGTTTGATCCTTGGTCGGGGATCTAAGATCCAACATGCCATGTGGAGGAAGCCAAAAAAAAGAGAAA
Source organism: Tursiops truncatus (assembly GCF_011762595.2). Taxonomy (NCBI): domain Eukaryota; kingdom Metazoa; phylum Chordata; class Mammalia; order Artiodactyla; family Delphinidae; genus Tursiops; species Tursiops truncatus. The sequence continues at coordinate 10,909,426 of NC_047034.1, read as the reverse complement.
AAAAAGGATGCTGAGCTTAATGAAGGAAGATCATTCTTCTGTTTATCCTTTGTCCCTTAGACCGATTGTCTTCCACTATGGTTTTGAGTACATTAAAGACTGTTTTAGATATTACCCTTGCAATAAAATAAATGAAGACATAAAAGCACTGGGTACAGCATGGATCTTTCAGTCTCATTCAGCTTTTTTGGCCTTAGAATAAGACTATCTCATGGAAGCCTTAGGTTATCTAAACAAATGTCCACAAAGGTTTTGAAATTTAATTTGCTTTAGCTATTAAATGTTTTATGATATTTAAGAAAGGAAGCTATCTTAACATGAATTATTATTATTTACAAATGATAACCAACATAATGATTAGCATGCATTTGGATGGATAGTCACAAGCAGCCAAGATTTATATATATGTCAGGCATTTTTTCTAGTGATGAGGGGTAAAAATGGAGAGGCCTGTATCTGTTTTATACATGTTTTACATCTTTTGAAAAGATGTCTTGTTTTGATAGATGTTTCCTTTAATATCTACACCTTGTTTCTGAACTTTAAACTCTGTCCACAAAAACACTGTGTAGAAGTAAAGCTCCTGATTTTGCACTCACAGTTCTCTGATCTTTTCTTCCTTTATTACTTATATTCCTGGGGTAAGAAGAGGCCTTGCAGGGTCAGCCACCTTATTTCTCTGTCTCTAAGAGAGACTTTATTTAAACTTTCACAGGAAGATGGTTTCATATTACCTTAAAGGTTAATATTGAGAGTTTATTCTACATTCTCCAAAAGCAAACTACTGCCGAGACTGGTAACCCCTGTACTCAGAAAGTTATTCTGAGCTCAGGAAGAGTTTGTGTCAGTTTGAAAGAGAATAGTGGACATTGCTGTATGAAGTGAGAGTTTGGTTTAGATTATTGCCAAATTCCATTCTAACACAATCCTATTAATTTTTCAAGTTTTGTTCACTGTAATTTCTCTTGATCCATTATTTCATAGCTTTTGCTTTTATAATGATTATTTTTAAATATTTATATAATCAGAAAATAACTTTATTTATTAAAAACACTTTGCTTTGGGCTTCCCTGGTGGCGCAGTGGTTGAGAGTCCGCCTGCCGATGCAGGCGACACGGGTTCGTGCCCCGGTCCGGGAAGATTCCCACATGCTGCGGAGCAGCTGGGCCCGTGAGCCATGGCCGCTGAGCCTGCACCTCTGGAGCCTGTACTCCGTTGCCGCAACAGTGAGAGGCCCGCGTACCGCAAAAACAAACAAACAAAAAACACTTTGCTTTTGCTTTAATATTTGCTTTCTATGAGTCTTTGTCATCTCACCATGAGGTCAAAATATTTCAGGTAACAAACACACTCACTAAGGAAAGTTTTGGAAAAGTACCAAGGAATTCAAATACTAATGTTTCAAAGTAGCAATTTAAATGTATACAATTAAAATTTTATGTTGCTGTTTCAGGAGCTTTAAAACAACTTATAGATTCCACTATACATAAACACACACACACACACAAAATTACCACCCATTGTATGTTTACTTACCCCCATACTAATCACATTGGCTGTTATACTTGCCCTTTTCATCTTCCAACAATTCTCTCATTATTGTATCTTATTCTGTTCCTTTCCTTAAATCTGGAGCTGGACAACAGATACATACTCTCAAGTCGTTTTTCCAATAGAAATGTCCTAGTGGTTGTTTGCACTTTTCTGAGTACCATAACTTCTTATATTTTACTCCCTCTAAAAATTAAATTTAAAATAGTATTCAGTTAGACACTTACCATGCTCAAGGGATAGATTAACTATGAATCTAATGAAGCTTAATCTTCAGGCCTCCTAATTTGCAAGGCTCCTTTCCATGACCCTGCCCTAACAATGTGTTCACATGGTCATACTTTTTGGTTTTTTTAGGTAACCACAATATATCATTTATTTTTTTAAATAGATCTTTATTGGAGTATAATTGCTTCACAATACTGTGTTAGTTTCCGTTGTACACCAAAGCGAATCAGCCATATGCATACATATGTCCCCATATCCCCTCCCTCTTAAGCCTCCCACCCACCCTCCCCATTCCATCGCAAAGCACCAAGCTGCTCTCCCTGTGCTATGCCGCTGCTTCCCACTGGCTATCTATTTTACATTCAGTAGTGTATATATGTCGAGGTCATACGTTTTTATAAACTTTACAAAAGTGATACATTTTCATCTTGATACATTATCCCTTTCTACTTTTATTTCCCTTCAGTCAAAATTTCTTTCTTATTGGGTGGCATTGGATTGGCCTTGAGAATTTGGGAGAAGTTGCCAATAGAAATTTGAGCCTACATTTAATTTGGATGAGTGGCATATATCCATGTTTGTGTTTTTCAGTCTCTTTTACACGTGCAGTTAATTTGCTGCTTCTCCTAGTGTAGAATCTGCTCCTGGGACTATTTCTGTTGCCGATGATTTGGTTCTTACTGATGCATAATAAAAATAGAAGTTCTTTCATTTCAGGGATAGGTAGATAGATAGATAGAGCACAAAGAACAATTACAAATGAACCATACATCTGTTTCCCTTCTTTTTTCCAACAGGAATTTTGGTGTACATGAGAACATGCCTCTCTGATCTCCCATAGCAGGGAGCACAACTGATTGAAGGACTCAGCAGTCTCATTTTATTTTATTTTTTATTAAAAATTTTTTTTAAATTCTCTTTTATAGAGGTGAGTCATAGTCTAGCCCACACACAAGGGGAGGAGAAACAGTCATCTCTTTAGGGGAGGAGTATCAAAGAATTTGAGGACATATCTTTAAAACCACCAGACTGTCTTTCATGGTGTAGAAAAAGGGGACTCATGTTTTGCAAACATTAATTAAGCATCTTCGCTACTCTAGGAATTGTACCAAGAGAGGATCACAGGGCCAGGTAGAGGTAGCACCAAATAAAGGTATGAAGAATGAGCTATAACCTACCATTTCTATTAAAGTAGAATAAATGTGAAATAAGAAAAGAAGGGACTTCCCTGGTGGTCCAGTTGTTAAGACTCTGCACTTCCAACGCAGGGGGTGTGGGTTCCATCCCTGGTCGGGGAACTAAGATCCCACATGCCACGTGGTAAGGCCAAAAAATTAAAAAGTTAAAAAAGAAAAGAAAAGAAGACCTCCTCTCTGAATTACATCAAAACTCTGTGAACTGAAAATGCTAAGTCATGTTTATTTGTGGTGTATTGTGGTAGCTCCAAGGCCTTTGAAATTCTAGTCCAGAAGTTGGCAGTTGCATTTTAAATCCATCCCAGGTTTGAACTGAGGCCTCATTTTCCCCAGGCTTCTCCCAACTCTTGACTGAGTGTGGCAGGGTGCAAAGGCAGTACATTTCTGGGAGATGCAGGACTCCTCTGACAAGCAACTTTGCCTTGGTGACTCCCCAGCAGCCTCGTGGAACTTTCCTTCGAAGTACAATGCAGTCTAGGAGGCTGCTATCCCACCTTCCTTTCTGCTCGCTTTCTCTCCCTCACCTGGAATCAGACTTGCATCATTGTCTGATACTGACTGCCTCCTTCTTTCTTCTCACAGGCATTGCCCTCAGAAATTTCTTGCACATTTATATTATCTTGGCATCTCCTTCTCAGAGAACCTGGGCTAATGCAGGAATCACATGAAATATAATTTATCAAAAACTTTCATTTTCAGGGCACAAACCTAGAACAGTACTATAAAATATTAGGATGTCTAAGATAGCTCCCATGGAAAAAAAATTTATCAAACTTTCCAAATTTGACAATAGCCTTAAAATTTATGTTATCAATGCAGTGTAGTTATACCACAAGAAAATTTTTTGAACTATAAAGACAAATTATGATTCACAATACCGGGACAGACTGGAGCAAGTTTCTATTCTTTCCTTATAAAATCATTATCGTGAGATGTATCTAAGGGATTTACATCCAAACTTTATGAATGTGGGGGGGAGGACATATGATAAAGGCATGTCAGACATTTAATTAATAAAATTATGTTGCTTTACTGGGTTTTGTGATTGTGGTATTTATCAACTTTTATGATTTTGCTGTTGTACTTTTCCTGATTCTAAGAAATACTATTATATCTAGTGTTTTATACTAAATATGAGGGAAGGAGGTTGCTTTTTTTTGTTTTGTTTTGTCTTGGCCACAAGGCTTGTGGGATGTTAATTCCCCGACCAGGGATTGGACCTGCATCATTGGCAGTGAAAGCACTGAGTCGTAACCACTGGACCACCAGGGAATTCCCTGTGTAATGTTTCTTAAAAAGAATCCTCCAAATTACATAATCTTCAGATGCCACAAAACTTGAATGTCTATGCCACCCACTTGTAAACTGGCAGGGGGAAAAGAAGAGACACGGCAGGAGAAAACTAGCCTTAACTAATTATCCTCAAACCCCACCACACACCCCAGGTTAAGCAGATGAGTCTTTGCCCCATTTTGAGGAAAAATGGAAGTGAAGAATAATATGCTATCTACTGTTTTTCGCAATATTTTCTTAGCGTTCACGATCAAGAGATGCTCTGAGTTCATTTCCATTCATTTAGTCATGAATTATTTTTTACCTTGATACTAATGATGTAGTATTACAGTTTAGATTTGTTATTCATATATGCTCTTCTATCAGCATTCTTATACTACTTATTTATAGATATATTTAAGATTGTTATAAATTATAATTCTTTCATGAATAAAGTGCTATGTGACATTAAAAAGGAATATTTTCCCAAAGACATGCCATCGTTTTCTTAAATTATTTGCTGAAATTATTATTTATATAGATTGATTACTTTTGTCTACATTTTGAAATGCTTCTTGTCCCTTTAGTTTGAATTTCTCCTTTTCTTTTTTAAATGTTCTCCATTTAATTCCCTATTTTCCTTTTTGCTTGTTATATTTATTTCTATACAATTCTGCCTCTATTGCTTTTCCTGTCTTAACCATTCTCTTTGGATCTATTTTCCTGTGAAGTCAAGAATTCTCCTGGTTTAAGTCAAATGTTTAAAGTAGCATTTTATGCAAAATGCACTTCTTTTATTATCCTATTTCCATTTGGGTAATGTACACATTTCGCCCTCTCACCTTGAAATTCCTTATTGCTAAATGTCACCACAATATGCCTATTTATATGCACAGGAGCTTGTTGAATAATTATTCTCTGATATTTATATCTATCTTTATCAGCCTTCTTTCCTTTTTACCAGATATAGAAAATGCAATTCACATTTTTGGCCTGTTGCTAACATTTTTCCTCTATTTCTTCTTCTAGCTAAAGATATCAACCTTTTCATTGTTCTCAATGGAAGTCTAACTGGAATGCGAGAGAAAAGCATTGTTTTCAGCTTGGAAACATTGAGAAGAAATATGTGAGAAGAGAAAGACAATAAAAAGCTGACAGCAGATATTGGTCAAATTGAAGAGTCGCTCATAAGAACTGAACTCTGCCTACTTAGATGGCTTTTTCTTTCCCCAGCAGATCTTAAATGTTTGTGCTTTACAAACATCATCTAAAAATTACCATGCTATTTTTACTTTGTCCATGGGAAAGAAACAAGTCTGACAAAATACATAAGAACTTATATGTGCAAAGAGAGCAAGAAAAACTGACTTGCAGTCTATTGAGTACCTATGAAATTGCCTTCTATATTTAGTCAGTGTTTTTTGGTTGTCACCATATAAAATATGTTATAAAATCAAGTACAGCTCTCTTAAAACAAACTGACATATACATTCGTATTTTCAATACTAACAACTAAATGTATATATAGGGTTAACAAAACAAGGTACTACACCAAGCAAACTATGGAAATATAGTTAATCAAACACGGGACTTTAGGCTTTCCAGACAGAAAGGGAAAAAAAGGTAAGAGAAAATACATTCATAGATCTATAACTAAAATTTTCGATTTTGGTGTTATTATAAATGCTATTGCTTTTTAAATTTTGAATGCAAATTATTCTTTGCTAATATATGGAAATACAACTGATTTTGTATGTTGACTGCATCCTGCTAAACCCATTTATTAGTTCTAGGAAGCTTCTTGTAGACTCTTCAGAATTTTCTATGTAAACAATTATGCCACCTATGAATAGACACACTTTCCTTTCTTCTTTTCCAATATATATTCCTCTTCTTATTTTGCCTTGTTGCACTGGCTAGAACTTCCAATACTATGCCTAAATAGGAGTAATGAGAGTGGATATCTTTGCCTTGTTCTTGTTTTTATGTGGAAAGCACTAATTTTTTTCACCTGTTGATGTAATATTAGCTGTAGTTTTTAGGTAGCTTTTGTTTATCAGGTTAAGAAAGTTCTCTTTTATTCCTATTTTTCTAAGTATTTATCATGAATATTTGCTGAATTTTGTCAAATGCTTATTCTATACCTATTAGTATAATCATATTGCTTTTCTTCTTTAGTTTGTTAAAACTGTAAATTACATTGGGCTGGAGGTTTGTTGTTTTCCCCAACCTCCCAGATTAAGGTTTTTGTTCAGTAGGATTCAGGTGGAGATTCTAGACTCTCTCACATGGTTTCTACTCCTTTCCTCCAGTTCTGCACCATAATAGACATTTCACGGAATTTTTTCCAACTTTAATCTGCCTTATTTTCACTGTAAGTGGGAGAGCAATACTCTTTCTAGCTCTTTGTGAGAAGCCAGAACAGAAAAATAGCTTTTAAAACTATTAAAAATTAATATAATTATTTGAAAATAAATGCAGAAATTTCAGCCAATATAAAGAAGTGAATCACTTTCCCTAGTAAGAGCAGAAGAAAATTTTTCATCATATCACAGGAGTCTTTTTTACCTATGCATGACATGAATCTTACAGACCGCCGAGCATAAAAAGTGAACAAAGATATACTGAAGTATTATGTCAGAAAGAAGTGTTAAAAAAAAACGACAACAGGCCCCAGATGGAGTCACTTATCCTAAACCCACATGACCAAACCACTGTTAATACCTAACCTCTTCCAGGAGTAGAATCTTAAACCTGTCAATCTGAAGTTACCTGGTTAACACTAGTAAGGTAATCTGCCTGATAAACACCTGCCGTCTACAAAAGGAAAGTGAGCTTGCCTGAAGCAATCCACTCTTTGCTAATAACTTCTTGTCCTGCCCCCTTCTGCCTATAAAAAAAAGTCTTTCATTTTGTATAGCTCTTCAGACCTCCTCTCTGTCTGCTGTTTGGGATGATGCCCTATTCATGAGTCATTGAATAAAGCCAATAAGATCCTTAAAATTTGCTCAGTTGAATTTTGTTTTTTTTTAAACATCTTTATTGGAGTGTAATTGCTTTACAATGGTGTGTTAGTTTCTGCTTTATAACAAAGTGAATCAGTTATACATATACATATGTTCCCATATCTCTTCCCTCTTGCATCTCCCTCCCTCCCAGCCTCCCTATCCCACCCCTCTAGGTGGTCACAAAGCACTGAGCTGATCTCCCTGTGCTATGCGGCTGCTTCCCACTAGCTATCTACCTTACGTTTGGTAGTGTATATATGTCCATGCCATTCTCTCACTTTGTCACAGCTTACCCTTCCCCCTCCCCATATCCTCAAGTCCATTCTCTAGTAGAATTGTTTCTTAACAGAAGATGCATTCTACTCATTTTGGAAGAGGTTCATGACTCTCTTTAGAGCCTCGTAATTCTTCAAGATAAGTGATCAGATAGGGTACAATACAGCTGGGTCTCGTTCTTGGGAATCAGGTACAAATGTTATTAATACATGACAATGAGAAGAGAAATGTATTCCATAAACATAACCTGCCCAATCTGGGGCTAGAGAAAATGGGGGAGTAAGCAATGGAGTTTTCTTTGATTTTTTTCCAACCAAAAAATAAGATTAATGTTGACATCTTGATGGTAATGTCTAAATTCATTTGCTCTAAAAGCGTGAGGGAAGGAATTGTTTTCTTTCCTAGGATTGGGCCTTTTACTGAACTAAACACTAGCAGAGATTGTTCCCCGTTGGGCAAGCACCACTGAAAGCAGATGCATGTGCTAAAGCCAAGAGGCCAGGGAAAGACGCATCAAGTTTCCTGAGTCTTTGTACCCAGACTGGGACAAGGCTTCAGACTGGCCTGGATTTCATGAAGTTCATCCACCATCGCTTACTCTTCTGGCTTCTTATTCTAGATTTAATTTTGTGTTCTCAGAGTTAGGGTTCTGTTTTCTACCTCTTCTAGACAACTCACCTGAACGTGATCTTTTCTGCAAAGATGCAAATCTTTTCTGCAAACCGTTTAAGAGGCAAGATTTTAGAAATAAAGAATAATTTAAGGATAATCTGGTTTTACAAATTTAAACTAAATTTATTCAGGGCGAAAAATAAGCCACTTCACAAGTCTGCAATTGATAAAATTATGAGAAAAATCTGAAGGGAGAAACACAGGCTTGAGCGATTTGTATAATAATAACCTGCAGCTGCTTTTGTCCTGAAGAAGATGAAAACAACTGATTGACTCCCTAGTGAGAAGGTTTAAATTGAAGTTTCTGCTTCCAGATGAAGCAGCTACATTATGCTCTCAAAGACTTATTTTACTTCCCTGTTCTCTACCCACCATCCAACAAGGAATCGCCCTTCCAGATCCATTATTGCTTTTTTTGTCTGCCCAGGAGGCAAATCTCCATAGACTGTATCACTCAGAATCTCTTGGCTTCTGGCTTTCAGTTTGCTGCGACTGATAAATGACTGCGTTACTGACCCTCCCAAGTTGGTCCCGAGCAAAAGTGTCCGTTCTGCTCAGTGTCATTTGAGCCAATAGAAGGAGACGGAGTTGGGTTCAGAAGGAAAGGAAAGCTACATTCTTTGATCAGAGGATGGAGAGGTGTGAGCTGGGGCTCTAGCGCATGTGCTCTTCTGGAAAGGCCAGGGCGGGACTACTTCATTGGGATCTTGTCAGTGGGGAGGAGCCGCAGTTCTCAAGGAGTGGGTGCAGCTGTGCTTCATGTCCCAGATTGCAGTGCGGGCTGCGGCGTCTGCGCACGCCCAAGCTGAGCAGCCTTTTCGCAGCAGGAACTCCGGTCTGAGGCCTCTGCACCCGGTACCCTGTGAGCCCCCGAAACTCAACTAAGCACAGAGGGGCCGACGGTGGTGCTGTGTGTCCCCCTCTTTCCTTCTGGGCTGTGGGTCTGACCGCGTTCTTCCACAGCCACAGCCCGTCGTGCCTGCTGCCTTCACTGGGTCCTGGTAACGAGTTACACTGGATCCTCCACTGAAATTCCCTTCAGGTTTCAGGTGGGTACCGCGCCGTTGTTGCTCGCGCAGGGTGGCCCACCTCTGCAAGTAGTCCTTTCTGTGCGTTCCCTTCAGTGAAACCCTTTAGAGTCAGTCTGCTTTCTGATTCCTGCTGGGACCTGGACCGATACAGTCACCAGATGTCACAGCCTGAATCAGAACCCAAGCTGTGTGCCTCCTGAGCTTGTTCTTTTAACATCAGACTCTGAAAGGGGAGAAAAGACCATTCGCTTTAACCGGACGCCCTTTCTACTTGGTATCTAATTTATATTTGTCTGAATTTGTTTTTCTCTTTAATGTACTGCTAAGTCACTTGTGTTCTTAGAGAATACTTCTGGCCTGCTAGATGTATTCATGGACGTGCCACTTGATGCTGCGGTTCTCTTTAGCTCACCTGAGGATGCTGGGTCTGCGTTATCACTGGTGATGAGAAGGCTGTTTTAAAAGTCCTTTGAATGTGAGAATAAACTTTCCTCTTGGAGTGTAAATGAGAACGTATTTCCTATGATACACTGGGTAATACTATTCCATATTCCCTGGAAGCAGCAGCTCAATTTTTAACCAGTAGGTTACAGTATGACGAAAAGCCTTCACAGTCGGCTTTAAACAACATTTGTTCTTTATATGTTTAGCTCTGCTCATCACTCGGAAAGAGGAGTTAAATTTCTACTTTAGAATTCCCAGTAGTAACTTTGAGCCCACTGAACTTCCTATGACGCCTCTGATTTTTATGTCACCCTTACATTTGTACCCTGGCCTTTGAAGGGACTGATAACTCTGAGGGACTTTGGCCTCTTTTGCCATAACATATGTTTAAAGAGATAAGTGGGTTTAAAAATAAAATATATGAACCATATTAAATGTAAAAAGATATTTATGATATGAACTATACCATAAATTAAAAATTTTAAATCCACATTAAATATATATATATATATGACAGAACTCTTCAAAATTGGCAAGATAGCCAACCAATATAGTAAGGTTAAAAAAATACATTTAGTAATTGAAACTATTGTAAAGGGGTAAGTTTAAAGTTTAGATGTTACTAAATGCTATTAGTTCCATGAGACTACGGATATGTGGATAATGTCTTAACCCTCACACCTGTTACTGGTACAGAAAATACTAGCTAACAGCAGATAGGAGATAAATTGCAAATTTATTAATGTCTGCTCAAATATTCTTGTCAGATTTAGGTTTCAAAACTAAGGATGACCTTTTCACTCTATCTTCAGCGCTCCTCTAGATAATCTACATGTTGCCCTTCATTTTGTGGGATGCCCATGTTGAAACCAGTAATGCCATTCAGTTATAAGTGCAATCTAATTGATGTTGTAAGCTCTGCCCACTTGGGTTCTAACCGCTCCACCACCACAGGTGTGGATTTACTGGGGGGAGGTGTTAACTAGGAGATGGTTCAGATCTTGAAAGAGAGACTAAAAAGGTCTTTTAAAACACCCATTTTAAGCTAATTCAGAACATAATAAACTAATGTCATACAACAAAACTTGCGTTACCCTATAGATTTTCAAGAAAAGTGTTCCAGCAAGCATTTCTCTACTTAAAAAAAGCAGTCAAGTAAATTAGGGTTGGACCAAGAAGTGTATATTTTTGCCATTGTATATTTTGTGTTGTTGCTGGATTTATTTTATTGACAAAAAAGTGGGGAGGGTTTTGACTTATAGCTTAGTTTGAATAATTTCACATTTTTCTATGTATATTTAGGAAATGCAATCTGTTTACTTGAAAATTCAACTGGATTTGAGTTACATATAAAAATTTCTCCATAATTTAGAATATCTTGTTTCACAAACATATTTTCCAATATTACTGTCTGGAATTAGAACATCTAAATCACTTTGATTTATTTGTTTCCAAGCTAGAGTTACAGTAATCACAGAAACTACTTATGCTTGCAAAAATAACACTTAACCATTATTGGGATGTGAGATGTATTTATAAGTTCTGCCATTAAGCTGAATTTAAGCTCAAGATTTTTTTCTTTTCTGTCCCAGAGCAAGTGTTATAATCGTATGTACAAAATTGTCACTTGGTATTACGTGTGTGTGTGTGTGTGTGTGTGTGTGTGTGTGAGAGAGATAGAGAGAGAGAGAATGAGAATAAGAGAAAGAGAAATTGATTCTTAGGGAAATGGTAGAAGTCGTACAAGACGGTGAAATGAGTTGATTTGACAATGCTTTCAGAAGTCTCATCAGATAATGATAAAGAAAAAGACAGTGTTTATAGCAAATGAAAACACTATGACTTGCCATTGTCTCCATTGTTTCAGTATAGCTCTTGTGAATAAAGCTACCTAAGATTCATAAAAAACATTATATCCAAACACAAACCACATTTAATATACAGTTTTAAAATAAACAGTATTTTTAGTAAATCTCAAATTATATTAAAAATACTTTCAACTATGAACCTGTATTTTTATTTGTAGCAGACATATTATCATTATAAATTTTAAAGACAGTATATTTATTGAATGGTAAACTGGCCTACTATGATATATACTGTGCAATTAATTATTGAATGAAATATTGATAAATATCCCCAAATTATTAGTACTTTTTAACAATGTTTTATACTACACGAAATGCCCCATATATTGTTATGTACTCACCACACCAACTTTTTTATCTATTCACAATAGAAAAGCAGTCTTTAGGAAGTTAGTTGAGTTGTCACAGGTTTCACAGATGCAGAAGAATTAGGACATAATCCTGCCCTCTGTGACACCTACTTGAGTGGTCCTTAATACTGCCTCATACAGGATGACTAAACATGTATACCTAGAGATTGTATTACTAAGTATACAACATACAAAGCATAAAAACATGACAGTGTATATTGACTAGATGCAAATTCAAAAAATCTACATGGGAAAACAGGAATAATCAAATATAAGTTCACTGTCATGATTTATTCATTCAGGAAATATTTATTAAGCAACTATTATGTATTTGGTACCATTGCAGGTAACAGAAATGCCGTAGAAACCAATCAGATACACAAATCTCTGCCTCATAGAGTGTATATTCTAGTGGAGTAATCACAAGAAAAATAATTAAAGCATCAATTATGGTGGACAGTGAAGTGATAAAAATTAATCATTATAAAGCAGAAAATGGGAAGCTTAAACATAACAAAGAGTGGCTAAGATCTTAATAAAGGTATATTTTGAGTAAAAACTTGAAGGGAGTGATACCTATGTGGATAACTGGTGAATCAGTGTTCAACCAGAGAAAATACACCTGTAGGAGATATGTATTGATATTAAGATACTTATTGCAAGGGATTGGTTTATGTCATTGTGGAGCCTGACTAGGAAAATCTGAAATCAGAAGGGCAGACCATCAGAAAGGGCAGTCTGGAACTTCTATGCATGAGCTGAAGCTACTATCCACAGGCAGAATTTCTTCTTCTGGGTTGTCTCAGCTCTGCTCTTAAGGTCTTTTAACTGCTTGAATCTGACCAATCAGATTATCTAGAATAATCTCCCTTACTTAAAGTCAGCTGATTGTGGACTTCACTCACCTGTACAAAATACGTTCACAGCAGCACATAGTTTAGTGATTGGCTAACTGGAAACTGTAGCCTCACCAACTTGATATATAATACTGACCGTCCCCTTGAAGGTAGAAAGTTCCAGGCAGAGGGACAAGTCAGTGAAGATCCTGAAGGAGCATGTCTAGCCTGTTACTGGAATAGCAAGGGGACCAGTGTGTCTTGTGTGGAGTGAATGAGACAGAGAATTGTGGGAGACAAAGTCATAAGGATAACTAGAGGCCAGATTTATGTAGGGTCTTTTGAGTTACAGTAAGAAGCTGGGCTCTACTCTCAGGGACATAGACACTGCATTCATTGATATGAACTGAAATATACTTTCATAGACACTGCATTCATTGATATGAACTGAATCATACTTTATGTCTTCACTCTGGGGGCTCTGTTCAGATTAGACTAAAGGGAGCAAAGACAAAATTGATGAGAGGCTAGACTGTATGATCCGTGGTGGTTTGAGAATGCTGTGGAGTTTTCATAGTATCATTATATGTTAAGAATAGAGCGATGAACATATGCTGATGGGCTGGATAAGAGAGATATGAGAAATGTGTAGAAATAAGTGATTCCAATATTTTGGCTGGGGCAACTAGAAGAATTGAGTTGACCTTAACTGAAAAAGGCAAGACTTTAAGAGCTTGTGGAGGGGATACCAGGGGCTCAGTTGTGAGTTTGTTGCACATCAGATTCCTATTAGATACGCAAGCTCAGATGACAGATTGGTTGTCTAAATTTCAGAGAAAGGACCCAGATTGAGATTTATCAGTCTGTAGATGTTACCTAAAGCTGCGAGTCTGAATCAGAAAATGGAAAGGAAAGTAAGGCACAGAGTCAGGGTTTTTTTTGGATGTTTTAATGGCTCTTTCTCATTATTTTAAAACTTCTATTGACTTCTGATTGATTTTCAAGGAATTACATTCATTCCATAATACATGAAGAAACAAAAATCACTCATAATCCCACCACTTAGCAGTGAATAATACTAAATCAGGGGGATGTTTCTTCCCAATTTTTCTTATATATTTTGTTTCTTTAATTATTTTGAAATCACCAAATATATAAATTTTACAGCTAGTTATTTTGCTTCAAATTACATTTAATCATTGTCTTTAATGACTGAATAATAGTCTATTGTATATAAATACTTAGCTAATGTTTTTCATTAATCTTCATCTTCCTACTATGTGATGAATATTGCAGCAATGATCATCCTTAAGTATAAGTTTTAATCATCATGTATTATCAAAATGACTTATATAAATTTAGTCACAATTTTCACCTACTCAGTAATTGATAGAGGAGTAGATTATATGTTTTATGGTGTTGTTAATCTGAAATGCTGGTCTATAAATAAAGATCAATATTTTAAAGAGTGTGTTAAGTAATAAAAACACAGAGACCAGAAATGGTGTGTTGTAAATGAAAAGAAATAATCTCATTTCAGCAAACTTAGGCAATCAAAGGTGATTAGAAGAGCCTGTTTACTGCTGCAGGAAGATAGAGTATCTGTGTAATTTAGATGGCCTACTTGCTAGAAATAAATGAGAAAAGCTGCTTAAATATGTGTGTTGCTTAAGATAGGGGAAATGATGTTTAGAAACTTTATTGTCTTCCTATTTCATGAGAAGAAAAGTTCTCAGATATCTTTAAACTTATTCTCCCAAGACATGCATCGAAAGCCTGATTCTCAACACACCAGTTTCTGAGCTTTAACTTACCAAAGAGTCTTCCATCCCTAGTGAGCAATTTCCACTTTAGCAAAATGGCAGAAAATGTCACATTTGACAACTACTCACAGAAGTCAGTTTCACTCAAAAAAGGCTATTTGTGAAAGAAATTCATACACATATTGAATCCTGTTGAAACTTAAAGTGAAATTGCAAACAAAGCTTGAGTTGCTTTAGACCCTTTTACTCTATTGCCCTTTGGTTTTCTATTCAATACATCATTATTGCTCTGGTTTTGTGGAATACTATTTCCATACTCACCTAGCTGCTGGTAACTGTCACCTTGATCCTTGCATAAAAAATACCCAGTCTGTAATGAGACAGTTTAATTTGGTAGTTCATAGAGGAAATCCTTTTTTTTCAAAATTCAAACTAATATTTTAGATCCTTAGTACAATGGCTTTGGTGTTCTCTCACCAACCAGCAGAACTGCTTTAATGAAACAGTTGTTGAATGAGAGGGGAATAAGCAAAGGATTGCTCCTAAAATAATTTGTTTCCTTAATCTGCTGATATAAAAAGGGCACATTTCCTTGAAGCTATCAACAATGCTGAGTAAAAACAAATGCAAACTTCATAAATATCTAATTACCAATGGAAACATACCCATGGAAAGTAAGCCTAGAACATTATTTTATTGTAAATATAACTAGACCTGACAAACTCATACATTTAAATAAGCAATCAGGATAAAGAGATATAATTTCTCTAGCAAAATTTTGTTCCGGAGAAATGAAATCATTATGTAGGATGCTCTGTGTGTTGGTCCTCATTAGTTTATCTACCTTGTTAATGATATATCTGGTTTAAAATGAGAAAGCTTCAAAAGTTGTAATTTAATTAAATGTGTGTGCAAACCATCGCAGACAATAAACTTAAACTGAAATAATTTCAAAAAGCTAAGTCAAATGTGTAAACAGGGAAAGATCAAAATAAGTACAATTACCCCAGCAACTAAACTGGGCTTACAGATGAATTGGTATTTTCTTGGGCTTGGATGATAGTCACTTATTAGTTATTAGTGTATTTCAATTCCTTAGCAGATTACTATATAGCACCCACATTTTTATGAAACAAAATTATAAAGCTGTGTTTTTTTATTAAGAAAAAAAGTTTTACTCTCAAAATGAAAACATTTCATTTCTTTTACTAAAATAATTTTGCCCCTTTATTAAGAGGCAATCTTCAACAGGAGAAAGACTCTAGAATTTATTAGCACCGCTATTAAAAGCACAGTAAGGAATGATTTTAATGAAAGAAAGCGCACTATAAAAGGATACAGATTTGAAAATCTGAGCTCAGTTTGTGAATCTATGTGAATCATTTTTTTTCAGTGGGTCAAATTTTTATCATCTATAATGAGGGAATTTTACTTGATACCTTCTAAGTCTCTTTCCAGCACTCAGGTTTCACAAGAAAATTTTGAAGCTCTTTGTCATTCAAATATCCGATGGTGATGGACTGAGATATGGAAGGTGTTATGGAGATTAAAGAGCTGGGAAATAGGTCAAGGAGCAGAGTCCTTATCTGGAATCTGCCTCACTTATTCACAAGGCTGTTCTGAGACTCAAGGAGAATAATCTATATGTTAGTGTTTTGAACGCTGTGACCCACTATACAAATGCAAGTTATTAGCAGAGCACTTAGTCATCTTTGGAGTCCATAAACATATTTTTATTGGTTAAAAGTGTGTGGAAACTACTCTTTGAGTGTTATTCAGCCATCCAAGTTTGTAGCCCTTGAGAAAGTGAGAAAGTTCAAATAGAATGAGGAACAAAGCTAGGTGGAGATGAATGAAACAATTGGAGTTCAAGTAATGATTCTGGTAACTGTTAACCGTAAAATCTTGAGCAAATTACTTTCCCTTTCCAGACTTTAATATGCTCACCAGAAAGTGAGGATAATAATGTCTACATTACAGAGGTACTGTGACATGCATATGAGAAGATGTATGTGAAAACATCTAGCATAAATCTTGTAGGTGGATGTTTCTTAAATTTTATTGAATTTTCAACTTCTCTCTCACCCTCACCATCCTATTCATTTGTCATAAAGGTCTGTTAAATCTAGTTCATAAATAGCTCTCAAATTTCCCCTTCCTCTTCATTCTCACTGTCAATACGTTAGTTCGCGTCTTCATTATCTATTTTATGAACTGATAAAATGAACTCCTAACAGTTTGCCTTCAGTATTTATATCTCGTAAAATATTCTCAGCTCTGCTGTCAAAATTACCTTTCTAAACTGAATATATGATCATTCCACTCCTCTGCTTAAAAACTTTAGACACTAGGAAAAAATAACTCATTTATCAGTCAAATTCATCATTTTAGATGTTAGGTTTTTTTTTTTTTTTGCGATACGCGGGCCTCTCACTGCTGCGGCCTCTCCCGCTGCGGAGCACAGGCCCCGGGACGCGCAGGCTCAGCGGCCATGGCCCACGGGCCCAGCCGCTCTGTGGCATGTGGGATCCTCCCGGACCGGGGCAAGAACCCGCGTCCCCTGCATCGGCAGGTGGACCCCCAACCACTGCGCCACCAGGGAAGCCTAGATGTTAGGTTTTTTATACTTGGTCTCAGATTAGCTTTCCAACCTCCGTATTGCTACCTGAGTTTCCAGGCATTCCACTCAATCTATATGAGTACATTCTGCTCTTTCATATAAACATACCTCTACATCTGCCACTTCTTCTGGTGGGAATCTCCTATGTTCTCTCTATAAATCAATCGTATTCTCCATTGTTGTATTGCCTCCATTGTTGAACCTTTGCTAAAACTCCAAGAAAGATTGCATGCACTTAAAAAAATTTAATATGCTGCTACTGGTGCTTAGATTATATTGCAATTTTTGATTTATATATTTTTCTCTTTGAGCTTCTGTGAGTGAGAGCAATTTGATATGCCTCTTTACAGCCCCCAACATCTCCCTGTGACAACTGCTGCACTGTAGTATCATAGATCTAAAATATTTTTAAAAGGATGAATTAATACTATGAAATTATTGATGGCATATGATTTCCTGTTATAACTTAGGAACTTTTGCCCGCCGCTGGAGCCTCTCCCACCGCGGAGCACAGGCTCCGGACGTGCAGGCTCAGCGGCCATGGCCCATGGACCCAGCCGCTCCGCGGAATGTGGGATCCTCCCGGACCGGGGCACGAACCCGCGTCCCCACGCCCCGCATCGGCAAGCGGACTCCCAACCACTGCGCCACCAGGGAAGCCCTAACTTAGGAACTTTTTAATAACAGATTTAAGAACCTTTGGCGGAGAGGATAGGCATTTCAAGTCTGACTGAGGGATAATGTGTCAGTTTTAGGAGGTGAGGAAAGACTATACTGGAAGAATCAGAAGAGCATAGAATAATGCTTGATTACTTTCACTGAACAAGACAAAATAAAAAGCAAAAGCAGAATATCTAAAAACCTCTTCTAAAACCTCATATCCTTTCAGCTACCACTTCGTGATTCTCCTTTATGCCTTCCCACTCCACCACTGCAGTTGGGCTTTTGCTATAAACTCATCATCTTGTGGCAATTAATAATTTCTGTGTTATAAACCCAGGACATTTCCATCATTACCTTACACAATGGGCTGATTTTACTATCTTAAAGATTTCCTTTCCTTGGCTTCTCTGACGTTGCATTGTCATGTATTTCTTTTCATCTCTCTGGCCAACATTTCCAAGATTCTTTGCTGACTCCTTCTCTATGTGTTGGCCTAAATAGGGGCTCAAACATGGTCCTATTTTCAAAATTTTTCTTCCGAAGTGATTTTCATTCTACATCTTTACATATCATCTACAAGTAGATGATTGACAAATTCATATCTTTTGCTATGACTTCTCTTCTAAGGTACACTCTAGAATATTCTACTTAGATATCTCTTAGATATCACAAAAAGTAGCACTTCTGAAAGGTGAACTCTTGGTTTGTGTTCCGAAACTTATCTCTATCACCTAGTCCTCCATGTATCCTTAGTGGCAAAACTACCTACCACTTGCCAGGAGTGTAAAACTATCTACACTTTTCCTTTACCTTAACTTGCCTTCTTCAGAACTAAATAATGTTGACTCTAAATTGTGTATCCTCTCTACCTGAGCAGTCAATACTGCCATTTTCCATAGCAGGAGACTTCTAACTAGATCCCAGAATTCTAACCTTTACCCCTATCCACAGCAACCAGAGTGACATTCTTAAATAAGAACCACTTAAATGTCTCTCTACTGCTTAAACATCTTTAGAAAAATCTCCACTTAATGAAGAATAAAATTAATATCTCTTATCGTAGTCTACAGTGTCCTCAGTAGCCTTAACACTTCCTCAGTTCTCCAATCTTATCTGATGTTCCTTTCCCTATACCCAGTCACCCATGAACTTTTCCTTGCCTCAGGACCTTTGCAAATACTCTTCCAGGTACTTTCATTAAAGTTAGTCCCCAGCCATCTTGTAAAATGACACTAAAAGAAATATTCATTGATCATCCTAATTAAATCAGTTTTCCTCCTTCATTCAGTACCTCAGCAATGTTCAGATCACTGATCAAATTTTTAATTTATTATAATTTATTTTTCTGTTCACTCATGAAGATGTAGGCCACATGAAGCTCTAGAAATGGAGTCCACAGTGACTGGAGAGTATATAAGTATGGTATGCATTCTATAACAATTTTGGGATAAATAAATAAGGACAAGTATAAAATGAATACACATACTTGGTTAATATTTTCCTAATTCTGCCCAGTTTATACCTGCAGAAGTTCTCCCACATCATAATGGAAAAGAAAGTAGTGTAGAACATGGATACATACTCATAGAAACCCTATGAAGTACATACTGTTTTTGTAGAAATTTGTGAAAAATTACGGAAAGAAAGATTCTGTGATTCGCCTGTAGGCTTTTAGGTTAAAGGAGGCATTCAAGTCTACATCATGCATTCTGAACCACAATGCTGTACTACCTTTGAACAAGTCTTTAAGCTCCTTAATTAACTTCAGCAGAATTTCAGGTAAAGGAGGTTCACCAATACCATATGGGATCAAGATTCCACATGAAAATTACTTAAAATTAAAATAGTAAAATTTTATTTAAAATAAATAAATATTTTATTAATTAACTTAAATATAAAATAATTTGCTTGTCTCTAACATTAGATATAGGGGAAATTTTTAGAAGCTGTAGTTCTTTTTGCTTTTCCTAGTTGCTTGTATTTGCCAAATTTCTAAAATAACCATCAAAAAGATAGTGTCTACTTTTATTTAACTTTAAAATAAAACTTTTATTTAACTATGTACTACTGATTTGTTCGTTGTTTCTTTTACAGTTTCTGTTAGCTTCCATATAACTACATGTACAGTTGTCAGATGTTTAAAGCAAAAGAACTTAAATCGATGAGACTTTAAAAACATCTGAACATGCTGACTAGTATGCTTATTTCATGTAAAAATAACAAGAAATAAATCTGCCCAATCTAGTTTAGAACAGAGGAAAGCAAACAGCAATAAATATTTTTCTATTTTTTCCAAATAATGAGGATGAAAATGAACACTTCAAAACAAGTGTGTGTGTGTGTATGTGTATGTATATATGCACACACAGAAAACAAGTATGAGTGTATATTTAAATTAAACCTTATCTCTTCAGCATAACAACCAGATTGGCTACTGACTTTAGAGCAAGGATTTTATTGGTACATAAGAGCTATAATATGAATGAAAGTGAAGAATAAAAGTTTGAAGACACATTAATAATCATAGGCTCTGCATGCTCTGAAGATTTAGCCAGGACCCAGTAGGATATGGGGATACTTACAAATATATTCTTTATTGTGAAATCATGAGAAAACTATAACAAAATATTTGGGACTTCCCTGGTGGCACAGTGGTTAAGACTCCACACTCCCAGTGCAGGGGGCCCGGGTTCGATCCCTAGTCAGGGAACTAGATCCCAAATGCATGCCACAACTAAGACCCGGCACAACCAGATAAATAAATATTAAAGAAAAAGAAAATTATAACAAAATATTGCTAAAAAAAGACTAAATTAAAAGATACTTCTGGAAAAACATTTAGGTTAAATGTGGAGTATAGGTTCCCTTTGTATACATAAAACTATACATATCTTTATATTTAACTATGACACTACTGTAATCAAGAAGAGAAGATGCTAAACAAAGTTGGAATTTCTGTTGAAGTTCCAGACAGAACCTGAACCTTCAGGAAGTTCTGGAGGGTAAATTACACCCCACAGTTTATCTGCCTAGAGGAAAAGGAACTGGATTCATAATACCCAAACTGTCAGGATTTGGCTATAGCCATACTGCAGGGGGTGAAGCTGGGTTAAAAAAAAAAAAAAGCATTTCTGGCTTTTCATAAACAGGCAGCTTCAGTGCTCAAGGGCATTCATGTGAAGAAATTTATAAGTGCAAGCTCGTAGCTGCAAAGCCCACAGACACTGGTGGAGGAGCTCTGCCCTGAGAGAATGGTCCAAGGGGGATGGGGGTAGGGGAAGAGGGTACCAACAATGTCCACTGGAAAAATGTTCTATTAAAATAATAACTTTTTATTTCCTATAACAACTCCACTGCTAACTATAAAATGTGGTTTAATATATAAGTGATGGAGATGTGAATTGGAAGAGCATTTTAAAATATTGCATTGGAAGAAAAAATACTTAGCCTACATAAAGCAAGGTCAGAATGTCCTCCATAATTTAGAATTGAGATATACATCATTTACATACCTAAAGTCCACATTCTATTGTTGAAGTGCCTGGGTATTGTGTCATATAGATTGATTTAAGCAACTACTAGAAAACCATTGAAGACACAGGATTTAGAGTATTCTCTGAGTCATTCTGTTTAAGTTGACTAAGATACCTTAAGTTGTTTTTGGATATACTTCTAGTCATCGGAACTGTGGGGCTTGGCTGCATTTTTATGAAAATATCCATCTCTTAAGGAAAAACATAAACATTTTTAGTAACTTCATACTAAATATCCTAATTATGGCTTTTCTGAAAGTACAGCATTAAAGCTATTTTAAGTACCAGCCCATGATCTTCATTACATACCAGCAGACGAACCATTATTGTATTTTTCTTACAAAATCATGAAACCATTTATTCAACAAATAATGAATTAATAAGTGCTAACTGTGTGTTAGGCAATGTACTAGGTCATAGAAACTCAGAGATTGATAAGAAATATATTTTGCCCATCATGGAGTTCACAGTTCTTGTGATGATCATTACAGTCTGTAATTTAGCACAGCATTGAAGCATGTAATCAATTGCTGGGAAGGCACTGGTTTTATAGATAGCCATATACTGAATTACTTACAAAAATTTCCCCTGAAGTTTTCTACAAAATATGTTTAAGTTACATTTTAATGTTAGGTTTCTACAAAGACAAATTATGTCACATTCAGGCAGGAATAAGTCATTTTAATGAAAACATTATAAAAGAGGTACTTCTTACACTGGGAACTTTAACTTTTATCACAATTTCCAATGTGCCCAATCTGTGAAACATTTATTTATAATAATGAAGGAATTGTTTAACCAAGGAGTTTATAATACAATAAAGAGATGTAAGAATGTACATACTACATTTAACCAAGGAGTTTACAATACAATGAAAGATGTAAGAATGTACCATGTAAGAAAGTAAGAATGAAGAGACACTATAAAAATGTTATTTACTATAGAATTTAGTTTATTTTAATCCATGTAAAGTGGGCCCACTATACAAAACAAATTAGAAAAGACAGATAAATATAAAGAAAAAGGTAACATAAATAATAATAATTTTATCACCAGAGATAAATATGCTTAGACTGCTGGTGAAGGTTTTTTAGATTTCTCTTTATACACATATACATATTTTTCCTCTAAATTAAGATTATACTCTGCCCATAGTTTACCAGAACGTGATTGTAAATTAGCAATATAATGCGAAAATTACTCTTTATTTATTTATTTTGAAAATTACCCTTTATTTTTAAATGTAGTTCTACATAATCATTTCAAAGGCAGCTATCTATTCCATTTCAGGAGAAACTTGCATAATCTTCAAAGGCAAATAATCCTTTTGAGGTCTAAGGACTTTTGTTTATTTAGGTTATACAAAATATTACCGATACTCCTTAGAAACACAATTGTAACTGATACTCCTCTCAGTACTATTAATTACTGGCTATTAATTAATAGCCACACTCCTCACACTGTTCCAGTTCTGTTTCATTAATACATATGTCTTAGTTACATATGTCTTATGTATATGTGTATGTATTTTTGAATTACTTATAACTTTTGCTTGAGCATCTTCCTATTTCTTATTGATATTTAAGAGATCTTATTAGTGTTGACACTGAAACTTGTGCTATAGATAATGTGTTATTTAACATCATTTGTATTGCATATGACAATTAATTTGAACATGTAGTTGAAATCATCATTTTATGGTTTCTTAATTTATGCTTTCAGTGTTATTCTTAGAAGGTCATTTACTAGCCAAGGCTGACTTTTATATATATATATTTTTTTAACTAAAATGTATGATTTTTTTTATAGTTCATACATCTGTTTTTCTTTACAGTAAATAACTTTTGTCAATATCGTTTATAAAAATATCCGCTTTTTTCTACTCAAATGAAATAACTTCTCATACTAACATAGTACGGCTTTGGAGATTTCCCATCTTGTTTTTCTTGTATATATAAAACTTTATTTTTAAAACTTGTGATTTATTCTTTTATTCTCATTATATGTTTTTTCTCATTTTCCTAGCTATTTTTGTTTGGTTTATTTTAGGTAAATAATCACATGATCTAAAAATAGTGTAAGATTTCCCTTTTCTGTTTCTAATATGTACTTTTTCTGCACCCCGCCCCCTTTGCATCATTTATTTCAGGGTCAAGCATTTATTTTAAAAATGCTAAATAGTAATAATGTGAACAAGCATTTTAATAATGCATGATTTAAGGGAGATGCCTCAATCATTTCACCATTAATGTGCTTCCTGTTAATTTCAGATTACTTTATTATGCAATTAACTAAAGCATGATTTAATATCCAGTAAACTATAACCACTGTAACTGGAGTTCTGCTATAAATTTTCAGTCACCTATTTTAAGTAGTAACAAACATGATTAACATTTGTTGAACACTTACATGTTACAAACATAGTTATAAGCACTTACATATATTTATATTTAATTTTCATAGTAAAGTTATTATATAGATAATGCTGAGACTAAAAGACATGGGAGCTGGGATTTGAGCTCAAGTTGTATGTGTTCAAAGCTCTTATAAAATTGATATGCTGCGTATCAGTGACTGGTGAAACCCTAATTAATCTGTAATTAAGTGGGAAAAAAACTACCATGTTCTGATCAGTATTCCTAAGGGGAATATTGAGGGGAAAATGAATTCTATTTCAGACGTGCTGAATTTGAGCATCTCTGGGATATGGAAGTGAACTCAAGTGAACAGTAATATATACACTAGTTTGATTCTCAGAGAAAAATCCCAGCTGTTGTATTAGTCAGGGCTCAGTTGGTTTACCTGGGTGAGCATTTTCCAAGTTGAGTCATGTTACAATTTGACCCTCGTGGTAGGTCTTGTGGCCCGGAGGGTAAGTGGAGAGAGATACTGGGGAAGGCCAAAGCAATTCCTTGTAAGGCACCTGTTTTATTTATCTTTCTCAAGTAAGAGAAGAGATTTCTTATTCAGCAAATGAGGAGGGATTGGGAACTGGACCACTTCTTTAAGCACAGAGAGTTTGAGGGGATGTGGACCTCCCAAATTCTCAAGTGGATCTTGCCACTCTGAATGTCAGGGTTCCTTCCACTCATTGTTTATCATGGTCCTGATTTTGACAAAGGAGTCTTGTTTAGGATGACAGCTTTCTCTAAAGTTTTACCACTCTTACAATTAAGTCTGTTTTACTTTTTCAGCTTTATCTGCCCTGGAACTTTAGGAAGACAGAGTCATTAACTGCTCTTAAAAATTTTAGGTACTTAAAGAGTTGTTTTAAATCCTAAACAGTCAAAAATTTTAAGTAAAGGCCATGGTCTCTTTGGAAATATTGATATATTCCCTGCAAAAATTTCTGAAGCTATTAATAAATTTATTTTAGATCAATTCCACATGCCAGTGACCACTTGGATGACTTTGTTCTCCACTGCTTTATTTTTCTGCTTTCTTAATTCTATAACAATTTTTCTCAACTTAAAAGGAACTACGTTGTGACTATCTGGAAAAATAGAGGAGTATAGCTATATTCTTAATCTCAACATTGACAAGAGAAATTTTACTGTGCCTTTATTTATTTATTTTTATTTATTTATTTTTTTAGTGGTACGCGGGCCTCTCACTGCTGCGGCCTCTCCCGCCGCAGAGCACAGGCTCCGGACGTGCAGGCTCAGCGGCCACGGCTCACGGGCCCAGCCACTCCGCGGCATGCGGGATCCTCCCGGACCGGGGCACGAACCCGTGTGCCCTGCATCGGCAGACGGACTCTCAACCACTGTGCCACCAGGTAAGCCCTACTGTGCCTTTATTGATCAAAGTATTTTAACATCCTGTTTCTTACTGTTGGAATCTAGCAGTAGTCTGCTTTGTAACTTTGTAAGGTCATTTTCATTTCTGCTTTGAAAACCCAGCCGACTTTTCTTCTGTCAGCTCTTCCTTGTAATAATGTGGTAAACACAGGCTTTCCCAACCACCATACTCTACCTTCTGTGAATATTTTTTTGTCCCATTTCCTTTACTGGAGGTACAAATTTTTTAGGCAAAAGTTTGCCTTCAAACTTATTACAGGTAGTACTTTACCAAATGGCTTGCTATAACATACACCAGATCTCCGTCTTTCCAGCTTCAGATATGTTTCCTCGTTATCCACTACCAGTCACTAAGCCAATATCACAGATATTAGGGTTTTTTTCATGTTCTTCTTATAGTAATAACCCACCGCAAATGTCAATTTCTGTATTTGTCATGGTAGAATAGGCCATGCTGTGAGAGCATTCAATCCAAAGATATCAATGGCTTACTATGATAAGACTTTGTCTTGTTGACATCACAGGCACATTTCACTCAAGTGGTTCTGCACCATCTTGAAACTGAGACCTTGCACCCAGGATCTCTGAGAATGTTGTGGCAGAGGACGAGAGAGGTAGAGGAGGCATACTGGTTCTATTAGATAGAACTAATCATATTGTACCAACCTAAACCCGAAATAGATAGTAAATAGGAGAACATGAAAATTTGTTGAGGGTTAACTATCTATGCTACACCTCCTTTTATTTGGCCTCCTGTGATTAGCAAACAGTTCAAAGCCAGAGAACGAGAATAAAGTTTCCAGAAAAAGCTACATATTTTCTTTTCCCAGTGCACAACATCTGGGGTAAATGACTGTGAGTCTCCTTGGGGGTAAGCTGGAAAGAAGATTTACAGATTAGTATTTTAGTAGTGTCATAGAATTCTGACTTAGGGAGCTGGGCCATCTCTATTTTTAAGATAGCTGGAAATGAAAAGTAGCTCAGATTGGGGTCTGGTTGAGAGGCTCAGAATCTTCATTGTGATGAGGAAGTGAAAGTCTCTGTTTAAAGACCAAAATATAGGTATAGGTGCTATACCTATATTAGCATATAAGTAAGCTGTCCATCTATTTAAGACAAAGGTGGATCACAACAATATGAGGTCATTAAAAGATCTTTAAGAGAAAGAGAAATATCGTATGATATCGCTTATATGAGGAATCTAAAAAAAAAAAAGTGATACAAATGAGCTTATTTACAAAACAGAAACAGACTCACAGACTTAGAGAATTAATTTATGATTACGGGGTGGGGAAGGTTGGGGGAGAGGGATAGTTAGGGAGTTTGGGATTGACATGTACACACTGCTATATTTAAAATGGATAACCAAGAAGGACCTACTGTAGAGCTCAGGGAACTCTGCTCAATATTAGGTAACAACCTAAATGGGAATAGAACTTGAAAAAGAATAGATCCATGTATATGTAAAAAAATCAATAAAGTTCTTCAAGCTAGAGAGGGCTAACCTCCTGCAACTCAAGAGGAGGGCTGGTGCTGCTTTGCCAACAAAGGCTCAATGGGATTTCTGAGCTCAAGGTACCTAGAATCCAGCAAAGATAACATTCCTGTTATCAGATCCATTTTCCAGATGGTCCCCTAATTTTTAATGTAAGCGATCTGATTATAAGAATTCAATGTATATTATAATCTGCATATAATCTACATACATACAATATTATAACTTGCAGGATCCAAATGTGCATCTCCTATTATATCAGGTTTATCAAGATAAAAACATAACAACTAATCTCAAATGCCCATCTTTAAAGGTCTGTTCCCTAGAACCACTCTTGGTAAGAAACTGTATAATCAGAGTTTAGGGGTGGAGAAGAGAAACCACTCTATGCATTCCCATCAATAAGAAATGTAATAGAGGGAAGGAAGTGCTTACTGACTTGCTGGAGGGACAGGAGGAACAGAAGTTGGATACGGCTGCCAATAGAACTTTAAGTCATGCCACTGCAACCTGCATGGAACATACCAGCAAGTTGTTGATGACACCCAGAGTTTAGAAGCTGCAGAAAACATCGGCTGCAGTCAAAGCTGCTGTACAATCCTAAACAGCTGAATGGCAGAGGAACATGAAGACTGGCCAGTCTCTGACAATACCCATGTTTGCCAAAAACCCATGCAGACACTGCCAGAGGCAGAAGCTCATTTTGCTTCTGTGTTCTAAATTTAAGTAAGTACATCTCACTGGCAGACTGTAAACAACATCCAAAAACCCAGGGGGTACACAGAATGGAATAAATCCAGATTGCAAGTAAGCCCCAACGAGCAAAGTGTCAACATATTTTAGAGAAGTCAGAATTGGAGGAGTCATTTGTATGCTATGGACTTAGTACCAAGGCCATTGGTGACATTAGCCAGAACGATTTCAGTGGATGCATGGGTGGGAAAACCAAGGTTCAATAATGAGCTGCAGGTGATAGAAGGTTCCTTGGGAAGAGATGATCACTTAAGAGACTGCCCTGATGGGAGAGCAAGAAGGTACTTAGTAGTTCAATGGGACATGAAATTGAGTCAAAGTGGGTTTTTCTGGGGGGCCTGCCTTGTATTCTTCCTTTCTTCTTCCCTTCCCTTCTCTATCATATAAAGTAGGAAGGACATTTGGAAATATTATGTGATAAAAGAGCTAGTGAGCTTGTGGGAAAAGAGAGAAGTTCAAGAACCTCTGGAGGGAAAGGTTAGTTGAGAGAGCAGTGTCTCTGAGGAATTTGAAAGGATAACATTTAACAGTGAAGTCAGAAGAGAAGATGAACTTTTGCTTTTTTCTGAGTTGTGCTGTTCATCTCTGCCATCTTGTTCTGCTCTAGGAATTACTTTGTCTTGAGTTCTGTTAGTAGGAAGAGTTCTGGCTCACTTTGCCTTTCAGTGACACAGAACTATTCTCAGGTTGAGTTCCAGCTAAAAAGAAAAAAGGTTTCATAATTATGTAGGATTCAGTGTATTATGTGGGACTCCGGTGTTTAATTATCAATCATCCCACTTGTCTCCATTCCTTCTATCACATGGTTTTCTCTAACACTTATCATGGTCAGTTTTAATTCTTTTTCTTACTGTTTTCCTATTTTGAGTCTACTATTTTGCAGGTTAGAATAATATTCTAGCTCTACGCTATAATATGCTACTATAAAGACTATAACTTTTCATAAATACAATTCTTTATTTCAATCAACACCTAGATCCTAATCTCTTTAATATAGGTTTTTCTTATAGATTCTCTGCAACTACTAAAAATTGATGGATCAGAGAATTAAAGTTTGATTTTATAACTATATGTAAGAGAGTATCTGAAACCAGTCTTTCTCTTCAATTCATAGTAAAAAAGTATATATATGCAAATAGTAATGGCTATCAGCAAATAGTTCATTTTCTAATGTATTTTATGAAGTTTATACTCATTTCTAAATAGGCCCTTTTCAGTGTCATGATTCCCAGAAATGTTTATGTAGCTACAATTTCTTCATAAAAATAATAGTTTGGGGTTGTGAAAAGCCATCTGGGCTGGCATCAGGGACTTTTTGGCTGTGTCCATAACTACCTCTCTGACCCCAAGCTTATCACTTTATTTCTTTGGAATTCAGTTTCCCACTCTTTAAATGATAATAATATCTACTTGATCTTCCTTAAATGTAGGTTACTGGTATGGGAAGTAAAGTAAATTTGTGATTCAGGTCCCTAGACAAAACTCACTGTCAGTTTCATCCATGTAAAAGAAAATTAAACCATCATCAGGTCATGAGCTGAAAGAAAATGTCTTTCTGGGTTACTGGAAAGATGGAGACAGATATTGTCTTGTGACACCTGGGACTGACTTTGCTGTCTATCTGGATGAGAATGTGGCCCGGTTGATATTACATTGGACTCAGATACACGAAAGCCTGATGTTTGTAAATCTTTAAATGAAAGTAACATACGTTGTGAGTATCATTTCTTCTCATATAATGTTCTAAGCCCTGATGACAGTGTAAAACTAAGATTATGTTGTTTTCTCAACTCTGGTAAATTCTCTCCGTGGGGAAGATCAGCAGCAGCTATGCACATAGTTAGGGAACATGACCACCAGGGACAAGCAGCTTCAATCATTAATATATTTTCTGCTTTATGTCATCACCATACCACCTTTATTTATTTTGTAATCCTTGGCTAAATAAATTGGCTATAGTTGTGTTTGTTTTCTTCCTGCCAAAACGCAACTTACTTAAATGTTGCAATCAGAAGTGATATAACAATGACATCATAGAAATATACTTTGAAAAATTAAAAAGTGCTTATATATTGAAGGCAAACCATAGACTTTTAGAACTGAATGATATTTAAGAAAAATCCAGAGGTTGGTTCTTTATTATGTTTATATGTTCTGTATGATGTTCGTGTCGGAAAGCATTAGCTGTTTTCTGATAATTATGAACCTCTGTTTCTCACCTGTCAATTGAGTAGCTCAGGGAACATGATCTAGAATGTCCCTTTTAGGTGTATATCTTGAGAATTAATGATGTAAAGATGGAGCAGTGGCTTGGACTTGTTCATTTCTTTTGATACGATTTCAGAACTCAGTGCTTGGGGGCCTCAAGGTGGATCGTTAGGGATGCAGTGTATTCCCTTCTGGCCTGGAGACCCCCCTTTTCTAGTTCTCACCTCTGTTCATGGGAGACCCCAAAGATTTCAGAGTCCTGTCAAAATCAGCCTGTTCCACTGGTCCCTCAAACTCAGAGTCACTGTAGAGAATCTAGGAATTGACGGGCTATTATGTGACTAGAAGGCACAGATGCACTCAATGACATCACCAAAGCACTCTGAGTAGGCAGACTCTCAGAGCAGGACTCGTCATGACAGGGATAAATTTGAAGAACTTTTAGTGAAGGTTTGGAGCCTACTCTAGGAGAATCAAGATTTTTTTGACAGATGTGAGGACATGAGAAATTCTGAATTCAAAATAGAAATCATACCCAAATTAACTCCACACACTGCGTGTTAGCAAATGCTTGTCCTAGGAAATTGTTCAAGCTAATTTGATTTAAATATGTCCATTAGTTCTCCCACACCAGTGGTTCAGTTATGATTTGAATTAAAGTGCTCCTCTGTGAATGGATACACAGAACATTTGGATTTAATATTTCCTTATTCTTCCTGTACCTGTGCAAAAATGCTGAGTGTTATTATGGGATGTTGCTGTGTCCCCTGAGGGTGGCAAGATGCTATAGAGTGCTCTATGTGTTATGTACATTTTTTTCCCTGTGAAAAATTATATAAGTATATGATCCAACTTAATAGCAAATTTTTCTGCATGTAGAATACAAAATGAATCTTTATGTTGAAAATCAACATTTAATAAATATATTTTTGGCAATGATATGCATTAATATTGCTATGAACTTATGAAATGAGAAAAAGTCAAGTTATTTTACACATATTAACTATGTGCTTTAACAGTTTTATGCTATTTCTATCTCCTTTTATTTAATTAATTTATTTAGGATTACTCATGTCTAGTTTATTTATATTTTTATGTGCCACAAATTTCCTTCATTTTATATTTGAAGATAACATAAGTTAAAAAACAGAGTGACAGTGCTACAACATTGAATAGGGGAGAAATTTTTAAATCATAAATACAGAGACTTATTTGAAGATTTTAAAAATAGGAATAATTATTCTACCTCTAAATAACTAGAAATTAATAATCTCCATTCGGGTTGGCAATTTTTGAGATCTATTAAAGAAACTAGAGTAACATAATTAACTGTCACTTGCCAATATTTTTGAGTTGTGTGTAAAGTCAACTGAACATATAAAACATATTTTCACCTGCTGTTGAATTTTTATTGTTCTGAGCCTGTAGTAAATGTAAGTCTGCTATGCTTAAGGGTATAATTTTGTGCAGGAAACCACAATAGGGTCTGGGAATAATTGCCACAAAGGTTAAGATTAAAAGATAAAGTTAGCAAAAATCTTTTGATATTTCGATAAAAATCTGTTCTCTAGAAGAAAAATTCTAATTATTTCTTAAATGATAAAATCAATGTTGGAGGAAATGCTATACATTTCATTTTGTTGTAGAGTCAAGCAACTTTTCTACTTCTATATCTTTTTTTTAAACATCTTTATTGGAGTATAACTGCTTTACAATGGTGTGTTAGTTTCTGCTGTATAACAAAGTGATTCAGTTATACATATACATATATCCCCATATCGCCTCCCTCTTGCGTCTCCCTCCCAACCTCCCTAGGCCACCCCTCTAGTTGGTCATAAAGCACCAAGCTCATCTCTCTGTGCTATGCAGCTGCTTCCCACTAGCATTTGGTAGTATATATATGTCAGTGCTACTCTCTCACTTCATCCCAGCTTACACTTCCCCCTCCATGTGGCCTCAAGTCCATTCCCTACGTCTGTGTCTTCATTCCTGTCCCACCCCAGGTTCGTCAGAACCATTTTTTTTTAAAATACCATATATGTGTGTTAGCATATGGTATTGTTTTTCTCTTTCTGACGTATGTCACTCTGTATGACACACTCTAGGTACATCCACCTAACCACAAAAAACTCAGTTTCATTTTGTTTTATGGCTGAGTAATACTCCATTGTATATATATGCCACATCTTATTTATGTCTGTTGATGGACACTTAGGTTGCTTCCATGTCCTGGCTATTGTAAATAGAGCTGCAGTGAACATTGTGGTACATGACTCTTTTTGAATTATGGTTTTCTCAGGGTATATGTCCAGTAGTTGGACTGCTGGGTCATACGGTAGTAATATTTTTAGTTTTTTAAGGAACCTCCATACTGTTCTCCATAGTGGCTGTATCAACTTACATTCCCACCAACAGTGCAAGAGGGTTCTCTTTTCTCCACACCCTCTCCAGCATTTATTGTATGTAGATTTTTTGATGATGGCCATTCTGACCGGTGTGAGGTGATACCTCATTGTAGTTTTGATTTGCATTTCTCTAATGATCAGTGATGTTGAGCATTCTTTCATGTGTTTGTTGGAAATCTGTATATCTTCTTTGGAGAAATGTCTATTTAGGGCTTCTGCCCATTTTGGGATTGGTTTTTTTTGTTTTTTTGATATTCAGCTGCATGAGCTGCTTGTAAATTTTGGAGATTAATCCATTGTCAGTTGCTTCATTTGCAAATATTTTCTCGCATTCTGAGGGTTGTCATTTCGTCTTGTTTATGGTTTCCTTTGCTGTGCAAAAGCTTTTAAGTTTCATTAGGTCCCATTTGTTTATTTTTGTTTTTATTTCCATTTCTCCAGGAGGTGGATCAAAAAGGATCTTGCTGTGATTTATGTCATAGAGTGTTCTGCCTATATTTTGCTCTATGAGTGTTAAAGTGTCAGGCCTCACATTTAGGTCTTTAATCCATTTTAAGTTTATTTTTGTGTATGGTGTTTGGGAGTGTCCTAATTTCATTCTTTTACGTGTAGCTGTCCACTTGTCCCAGCACCACTTATTGAAAGGCTGTCTGTTCTCCATTGTATATTGTTGCCTCCTTTGTCAAAGATAAGGTGACCATATGTGTGTGGGTTTATCTCTGGGCTTTCTATCCTGTTCGATTGATCTGTATTTCTGTTTTTGTGCTAGTACCATACTGTCTTGATTACTGTAGGTGTAGTATAGTCTGAAGACAGGGAGCCTGATTCCTCCAACTCCATTTTTCTTTCTCAAGATTGCTTTGGTTATTCGGGGTCTTTTGTGTTTCCACACAAATTGTGAAATTTTTTGTTCTAGTTCTGTGAAAAATGCCATTGGTAGTTTGGTAGGGATTACATTGAATCTGTAGATTGCTTTGGGTAGTATCATCATTTTCACAATGTTGATTCTTCCAATCCAAGAACATCGTATATCTCTCTCTGTCTGTTTGTATCGTCTTTAATTTCTTTCATCGGTGTCTTATAATTTTCTGCATACAGGTCTCTTGTCTCCTTAGGTAGGTTTATTGCTAGGTGTTTTATTCCTTTTGTTACAGTGGTAAATGGGAGTGTTTCCTTAATTTCTCTTTCAGATTTTTCATCATTAGTGCATAGGAATGCAAGAGTTTTCAGTGCATTAATTTTGTATCCTGCTGCTTTACCAAATTCATTGATTAGCTCTAGTAGTTTTCTGGTAGCGTCTTTAGGATTCTCTATGTATAGTATCAAGTCATCTGCAAACAGCGACAGTTTAACTTCTTTTCTGATTTAGAGTCCTTTCATTTATTTTTCTTCTCTGATTGCTGTGGCTAAAACTTCCAAAACTATGTGGAATAATAGTGGTGAGAGTGGGCCACCTTGTCTTGTTCCTGATCTTAGAGGAAATGGTTTCAGTTTTTCACCGTTAAGAATGATGTTGGCTGTGGGTTTGTCGTATATGACCTTTATTATGTTGAGGTAAGTTCCCTCTATGCCTAGTTTCTGGAGGGTTTTTATCATAAATGGGTGTTGAATTTTGTCAAAAGATTTTTCTGCATCTATTGAGAATATCATATGGTTTTTATCCTTCAATTTGCTAATATAGTGTATCAAATTGATTTGTGTATATTGAAGAATCCTTGCATTCTGGGATAAACCCCAGTTGATCATCGTGTATTATCCTTTTAATGTGCTGTTGGATTCCGTTTGCTAGTATTCTGTTGAGGTTTTATGCATCTATGTTTATCATTGATTTTGGCCTATAGTGTTCTTTTTGTGTGATGTCTTTGGTTTTGGTATCAGGGTGATGGTGGCCTGGTAGAATGAGTTTGAGAGTGTTCCTCCCTCTGCTATATTTTGGGAGAGTTTGAGAAGCATAGGTGTTAGCTCTTCTGTAAATGTTTGATAGTATTTGCCTGTGAAGCCATGTGTTCCTGGGCTTTTGTTGGAAGATTTTTAATCACAGTTTCAATTTCAGTGCTTGTGATTGGTCTGTTTATATTTTCTATTTCTTCCTGGTTCAATCTCGGAAGGTTGTGCTTTTCTAAGAATTTGTCCGTTCCTTCCAGGTTGTCCATTTTATTGGCATATAGTTGCTTGTAGCAACCTCTCATGATCCTTTGTATTTCTGCAGTGTCAGTTGTTACTTCTCCTTTTTCAGTTCTAATTCTGTTTGAGTCTTTTCCCTTTTTTTCTTGATGAGACTTGCTAATGGGTTATCAATTTTGTGTATCTTCTCAAAGAACCAGCTTTAGTTTTATTGACTTTTGCTATTGTTTTCTTCATTTCTTTTTCATTTATTCCTGATCTGATCTTTATGATTTCTTTCCTTCTACCTTGGGTTTTTTCTGGTTTTCTTTCTCTAATTGCTCTAGGTGTAAGGTTAGGTTGTTTATTTGAGAAATTTCTTGTTTCTTGAGGTAGGATTGTATTGCTATAAGCTTTCTTCTTAGAACTACTTTTGCTGCATCCCATAGGTTTTGGGTAGTTGTGTTTTCATTGTCAGTTGTCCCTAGGTATTTTTTTATTTCTTCAGTGATATCTTGGTTATTTAGTAGTGTATTTTTTAGCCTCTGTGTGTTTGTATTTTTTACACCTTTTTTCCTGTAATTGATATCTAGTCTCATAGCATTGTGGTCAGAAAAGATATCTGATACAATTTCAATATTCTTAAATTTACCGAGGCTTGATTTGTGACCCAAGGTATGGTCTATCCTGGAGAATGTTTCATGAGCTCTTGAGAAGAAAATGTATTTTGTTGTTATTGGATAGAATGTCCTATAAATATCAATTAATTCCATCTTGTTTAATGTGTCATTTAAAGCTTGTGTTTTCATATTTATATTCATTTTGAGTGATCTGTCCATTGGTGAAAGTGGGGTGTTAAAGTCCCCTACTTTGATTGTGTTACTGTTGATTTCCCCTTTTATGGCTGTTAACATTTGCCTTATGTATTGAGGTGTTCCCATGTTGGGTGCATAAATATTTACAGTTGTTATATCTTCTTGGATCGATCCCTTGATCATTATGTAGTGTCCTTCTCTGTCTCATGTAATAGTCTTTATTTTAAAGTCTATCTTGTCTGATATGAGAATTGCTACTCCAGCTTTCTTTTGATTTTCATTTCCATGGAATATCTTTTCCATCCCCTCACTTTCAGTCTGTATGTGTCCCTAGGTCTGAAGTGGGTCTCTTGTAGGCAGCATATATACAGATCTTGTTTTTGTATCCATTCAACCAGTCTATGTCTTTTGGTTGGAAACATTTAATCCATTTATATTTAAGGCAATTATCGATATGTATGTTCCTATTACCATTTTCTTAATTGTTTTGCGTTTGCTTTTATAGGTTTTCCTTTTCTTGTGCTTCCTGCTGAAAGAAGTTCCTTTCGCATTAGCTGTAAAGCTGGTTTGGTGGTGCTGAATTCTCTTAACTTTTTCTTATCTGTAAAGGTTTTAATTTCTCCATCAAATCTGAGTAAGATCCTTGCTGAGTAGAGTAATCTTGGTTGTAGGTTTTTCCCTTTCATCACTCTAAATATGTCCTGCTACTCTCTTCTGGCTTGCAGAGTTTCTGCTGAAAGTCAGCTGTTAATCTTAAGGGCATTCCCTTGTATGCTATTTGTTGCTTTTCCCTTGCTGCTTTTTATATATTTTTTTGTATTTAATTTTTGATTGTTTGATTAACATGTGTCTTGGAGTGTTTCTCCTTGGATTTATCCTGTATGGGACTCTCTGTCCTTCCTGTAATTGATTATTTCCTTTGCCATGTTAAGGAAGTTTTCAACTATAATCTCTTCAAATATTTACTCAGACACTTTCTTTTTCTCTTCTTATTCTTGGACCCCTATAGTTTGAATATTGCTGCATTTAATATTGTCCCGGAGGTCTCTGAGACTGTCCTTCATTCTTTTCATTCTTTTTTCTTTATTCTTCTCTGCAGTAGTTATTTCCACTATTTTATCTTCCAGGTCACTTATCCGTTCTTCTGGCTCAGTTATTCTGCTATTGATTCCTTCTAGAGAATTTTTCATTTCATTTATTGTGTTGTTCCTCATTGTTTATTTGCTTTTTAATTCTTCCAGGTCCTTGTTAAATGTTTCTTGTATTTTCTTCATTCTACTTCCAAGATTTTGGATGATCTTTACTATCATTACTCTGAATATTTTTTCAGGTAGACTGCCTATTTCCTCTTCATTTGTTTGGTCTGGTGGGTTTTTACCTTGCTCCTTCATCTTCTGCTTATTTCTCTGTCTTATCATTTTGTTTAAGTTACTGTGTTTGGGATCTCCTTTTCACAGGCTGCAGGTTTATAGTTCCCGTTTGTTTTGTTTTCTGCTGCCAGTGGGTGAGATTGTTGCAATGGCTTGTGTAGGCTTCCTGGTAGAGGGGACTGTTGCTTGTATTCTGGTGGGTGGGGCTGGATCTTGTTTTTCTGGCAGGCAGGGCTGTGTCCGGTGATGTGTTTTGGGGTGTCTGTGAACCTAGTATGATTTTAGGCAGCCTCTCTGCTAATGGGTGGGGTTGTGTTCCTGTCTTGCTTGGCATGGGGCATCCAGCACTGAAGCTTGCTGGCCATTGGTTGGAGCTGGGTCTTAGCGTTGAGACAGAGATCTCTGAGAGAGTCCTCGCTGACTGATATTACATGGGGCCCTGAGGTGTCTGGTGGTCCAGTGTCCTGAGCTTAGCTTTCCCCCCTCAGAGGCTCAGGCCTGACACCCGGCTGGTATACCAAGCCCCGGTCATCCACACCACTCAGAAGAAAAGGGAGAAAAAAAGAAAGAAAAGAATGATAATAAAAAAGGAATAAATTTTAAAAATTATTAAAATAAAAAATAATAATAATTTAAAAAAAGAAGAGAGCAACCAAACCAATAAACAAATCCACCAGTGATAACAAGCACTGAAAACTATACTACGCTAAACATTAAAAATCAGAAACAAATCAGTTGCAGCCAGCAAACCTCAAGTCTACAGTTGCTCCCAAAATCCACCTCCTTAATTTTGGGATGATTCTTTGTCCATTCAGGTATTCCAGAGATGCAGCGTGCATCGAGTTAATTGTGGGGATTTAATCTGCTGCTCCTGAGGCTACTGGGAGAAATTTCCCTTTCTCTTCTTTGTTCACACAGCTCCTGGGGTTCAGCTTTGGTTTTGGCCCCACCTCTGCATGTAGGTTGCCCTCAGGCTTCTGTTCCCACCCAGAGAGGATGGGGTTAAAGCAGCAGCTGATTAGGGGGGTCTGGCTCACTTAGGCCAAGGGGTGGGAGGGGGTACAGAATTCAGGGTGAGCCTGCGGAGGGAGAGGCTGGTGTGAGATTGCAACAGACTGAAGCACACCGTGTGTTCTTTCTGGGGAAGTTGTCCCTGGATCATTGGAGTCTGGCAGTGGCAGGCTGCACAGGCTCCTGTGGGGTGTGGAGAGTGACCTGTGCTCGTACACAGGCTTCTTGCTGGCTGCAGCAGCAGCGTTAGCATTTCATACCCATCTCTGGGATCTGAGCTGATAGCCGTGGCTTGTGCCCGTTTCTGGAGTTCATTTAGGCAGTGCTCTGCCTTCTGTGGGCAGACAGGGAAGGAATCCCCTCTCCTCATGCACCCCGAAACAGTGGTCTCTTGCCTCTTAGGCAGGTCCAGACTTTTCCCCAGACTCCCTCCTGGCTAGCTATGGTGCATTAGCCCCCTTCAGGCTTCAGAGTTGGCATTAGCCAACCCCAGTCTTCTCCCTGGAATCTGACCTCCAAAGCCCGAGCCTCAGCTCCCGGCCCCTACCCACCCCAGTGGATGAGCAGACAAGCCTCTCAGGGTGGTGAGTGCTGGTTGGTACTGATACTCTGTGCAGGAATCTCTCCACTTTGCCCTCTGCACCCCTGTTGCTGCACTTTCCTCCAAGGCTCTGAAGCTTCCCCCCACCCCACCCACCCCCCCATCTCCACCGGTGAAGGGGCTTCCTAGTGTATGGAAATGTTTCCTCCTTCCCAGCTCCCTCCCAAAGGTGCAGGTCCCATCCCTATTTTTTTGTCTCTGTTTTTTCTTTTGCTCTACCCAGGTACTTGGGGGAGTTTCTTGCCTTTTGGGAAGTCTGAGGTCTTCTGCCAGCATTCAGTGGGTGTTCTGTAGGAGTTGTTCCACATGTAGATGTATTTTTGATGTATTTGTGGGGAGGAAAGTGGTCACCACATCTTACTCTGCCATCTTGAGGTCCCCCTCTGTCCTTTTAATAGATGCCTAAATACAAGAAGAAGATATTAAATGGATTTAAAAAGGAAGATCACATTGATTTTTGATCAGGGAATGAAATGATTCCAGAATTTTTATAGTAATTTCCTTAGACTGAATATTGGGAAACATTTTTCTTTTCTCAAAATATTTTTCTTGCACTTTCTGAGCACATTGCTATTTTAAATCTATTTTTGTATTTGCTGTTAGTTTAGAAGTACTTGAAAAATCAGACAATACTTACTTATAGACAAATTAGCATTTATAAGAATGTATGCTCCGTGAGTATAGAGTGTGTAAGTTTAAATTGTACCTTTGATCCTGAACACATCCCTTAAACTTTCTGTCTTAATTTTTATCCTCCATAAATTTGGGATAATCATAAGCACCCCGTGGTATTTTTTGTGAAGATTAAACTCATTCCTAAAAAAGATTTTAACACAGTTCTTTGTAGACAGTAAGATTTAAAGAAATATTAATACTATTATAATCAGAGTTTGTGGTATGTAGTTCTTATCTGATATTTATCTGTTGAAGAATAATAAAGAAAATACAATTATTGAATTTTAAGCTGTTTCACGATATAGATATTTTGTATGATACACAAAATGTCTAAATATATCTGAACATTATATTTCATGATAAATTCAACTTGATTACTCATGTTTTAATTTCTTATTAGGAATATACACATAAACATGATCAAACATTTTTGTTAACTATTAAATGATTGGCACTGGTTGTTTGCCTGTCCCTGCATCTATATCTTTGTGTATATGTGAAAATTTTTCTGCCTTTGTTTTAATTTTTCCCCAACTTAATTGAGAGATGATTGACATATAACATTGTGTAGTTTAAGGTGTACAACATGTTGATTTAATATACTTATATATTGCGAGCTGATTACCATAATAACATTAGCTAACACCTGCATCATATCACATAATTACTACTTCTTTTTTGTGGTGAAAACTTGTAAGGTACATTCTCTTAGCAACTTTCGAATATATGATATAGTATTATTAATTATAATCACCATGCTGTACATTAGATCTCCAGAATTTATTTATCTTATAACTGGAAGTTTGAACCCCTTGACCAATATCTCCCTATTACCTCCACCTCTGAGTCCTTGGTAACCACCATTCTACTCTCTATTTCTAGGAGTTGGCATTTTTAGATTCCACATAGAAGTGGTATTACACAGTATTTTTCTTTCTCTGTGTGACCTATTTCACTAAGCATAATATCCTCTGGGTCCTTCCATGTTGTTGCAAATGGCAGAACTTCATTCTTTTCTTTGGTTGAATAATATTCCATTTCACATATATACCACATCTTCCTTATCCATTTATCCATTGATGAACACTTAGGTTGTTTCTATATCTTAGCTCTTGCCTGAATCCACATATTTGCTATGGCCTCACACTGGATGTATTTTCACTACCCCTTGACACAGGGCTTGGTCATGTGGCTTCCTTTGGAGATGGCATGTGGGTAAAATGAGGACAAGCCTTAAGTCTTAGGTATTTCAGCCTGCCATAAAATTAAAAAATGGCCTGGGTAGCCTGCTCACCCAAGGAGGAAAACAGAAGCCCAGCAGAACAGCTGCCCCTCAAACTTAGAATGAAGAGTAGAGTCATACCAGCCTTCTGAACCTGAAGCAAAGTTACTCTTAAGTCCAGCCTGTACTAGCTGAGACCCAGTTGACTCACAGATATGTTAGAAGAAACTTTTTAAAGAAATCTACTAAGCTTTGAGTTGGTTTCTTACTTGGCATTGATAACAAATATTTTCTTGAGCTTTTGTTCTCATAGCATAAGATTACGTTTTTTCATACCTTCAACTTCTGGCAAAATTAAAACGGCAAAATAAATCACAAAAAATAATGTGTCATAATAATCTATGCAAACATAGATAATGAAAGGAAATGACTTGCATTTTAAATGGATTTACTTGTCATAAATAAATGATGTTTTTCTCTAGCCAATACTTAGCTGATAAGAACTTTCAGATCATCTTCATATATTAAATATCTAGAGGGAATTAATGGCACACAGAACATGAGCTACTTTAAAATATCATAAAAGCTCAGGAACTCACTAAGAGACTTTGAGAGTATATAGAAAATGCAGGACTTGGAAAAGGTAAACAAGGATAAGCTTCACTAGGGAAAGTGTTACATGAATTTGATATTCAGATATAACAATTGCTGCTTCTTCAAAAAGGGGGACATAATGTGTGAGATTGTTTAAAGAAGTGAAAATATATGATCTACTTTACTTTCTTTTTCTGATCTGAGGAAATGGACAAGATCTACCCTGTAGACAGCTTCCCATCTGACTCTGAAAAAGATAAAGATGTTTTCTTAATGACTTAGATGATAATGGTTGATACAAAAGTTAAATCTGGAATGTTACAAGAATTTAGGAGTCTTATAGTCATTTTTTTTTGAATCTGTATTTACCTTCTTACTTTCCTGAGTGGCAAAGGAGAAGCATGGAAAGGCCTTTGACGACTCTTAAGTTTGAATGTTTACCTTGTTCATTCCAAAGGATTATTATGAGGATCAAAGATCATGCGTGTGCACTTTTTCAAAAATCTGTAAAGTGTAGTTTGATGTATATTATGAAACATTGAGAAAATTATACCTGAAAATTAGTTGAGTGAGTTCTTGAGTTTCCATTATGTGAGTATATATTATGGGGATTAAACTATGAATCTTTAAGAAAATTAAATATTCAAAAAATTATTGCTGCACACAATTGTCTTGGTTTTATCTAGAAAAATAGGATCTAGTTGTTTTATAGTTATTTTTTAATTGTACATTTCATGAACGTATTTTTAATGACTACTGAAATCAAGAACAGTTAAGTTTTTCTTAGCTACAATTATTAATATATATGCTATGCGTTTGAATACAACTTTAGTTAAGTCCTCTGTGAGTTATAACTTACAGACTTCTGTAAGTAACAGAAATTCCCTGTAACTTATCTAATACATCTTGGAATGGTTATAAAATTACTACGTGCTTTACAATAGATAGTATTATTAATGACACCAGTAATAATAATGATAATATAATAATAAATTATATATATTTTATAGCAAGTTGTTTTCAAAGCAGTTCAAGCATTTATCAGAGAAGCTTACTCAGAATGTGGCACAGAAATGTTTTTGTCTTGTTATTTCATAAAGGCATGTAAATGAAGGAAAAATATTTTCCCAGTTGGACAATTATGGTATTTTTCACCAAGACACCATAGTTATTTTATCTTGAATACAATTTCAGATATAAAAAAACAATAGTATGTTTATAGCCACCTTAATCAAAACAATTTGTTGAACTATTCTACCTTAACACATATCACATAATACATATACTTTGTCTATGCTTATTAGGAAGATACTTTGGGACTCATTTATATTTTTTCAATGCCCTAGAGTTTCTCAAGTTATGTCAGAATGGTCACTAGAATTCTCATAATGAAATTAACAAATTAATTTTCTTAGAAAGTGAAAGTTGTCTATACAGTTGCTCAGTATGTAATAGGTGGAGGGCGATGTGCCCCAGAGAAGGGAGACTGTGTGGTGAGCCCAGGAATGGGCAGAGCTAGGGTCCAGTTCCTGGTCTACTGCTTGTTATCCCTGTGGAATCCTGGCACAGTAACTGAGGAGTCTTCATCCTTAAAGGGAATAAGAATTTAATTACCTTACATGGATATGAGGACTAGCTGAGGTAATTGAATTAAAGCTTAACATTGCTTAAGAAATGTTATTTGCATTCCTCAAAACAATAAACACCAATACCAGATCAAAAATATTTGAAAGTCCCTGAAATCACAGACAGCAGAAACTCTTGGAGGCCTTAGCCCTTGGTGGTCGCCCATTCTGCAAGACTATTTCCTCATATTAACATGAAGCTTCCTACTTTTTACTAGTCAAGCTTGTTTAACTATTGCTGTTTTATAGAGTCCATTCCTAACCAACCTTCAAAGTGGTCTTCCTCTCCTCAAAGCCGTTCTCTAGTTTATCATCTTCTTTCACTTTCATCCTAGAATTTATCACCATATGAATCAATTTATGTGATTAGTCTCCTTTAGGGGCAAGGAGCTATACTTATCTATTTGCTTAACCATCAGTGTCTATAATACAAGCATATAGGCCCTCAATAAATATAGCGTTTTAGCAATTCTTTGTGCATCAAATTTGATAAAGAGTGAAGTATTCCATGAAATTATTATTTGAACTTAAGGCAAAATATTTTCACAAGTTTTTTGCATAAGGTTGTCTTAGTCGGCTCAGCTGTTGTAACAAAATAGACTGAGTGGCTTAGACAGTTTTTTTGTCTCACAGTTCTGGAGACTGGGAAGTCCAAGGTCAAGGTGCCAGCTGACTTGGTTCCTTCTGAGAACGTTCTTCCTGGCTTGTAGATGGCAACTTTTCCCTATGTGCTCACAACCTCATGTAGCTTTTTCTCAGTGCACATGTGCAGAAAGAGAGAAATCTCTCTCCCTCTTCATTTTTTTTTTATGATTGTCTTTATTTATTTTTTAGCATCTTTATTGGAGTATAATTGCTTTACAATGGTGTGTTTCTGCTTTATAAAAAAGTGAATCAACTATACATATATCCCCATATCTCTTCCCTCTTGCGTCTCCCTCCCACCCTCCCTAACCCACCCCTCTAGGTGGTCACAAAGCACCGAGCTGAACTCCCTGTGCTGTGCAGCTGCTTCCCACTTTTTCACAAGTTTTTTGTGTAAAGTCAAAATACTTTCACAAGCTTTTTGTGTAAAACCTCAGTAATTAGCATATATTGTAAATTATTGCTTTAATTTCTACCATTATATATTACATTTTATCAATGCCCATGATTTTGCCAGATATTAATTCTCAGGTATTAATTGAAGGCACATTTAAAACATTAAAATAATTAAAATTTTATTGCATTGGCATTTCCTGGATGTTAATAATTATATGTTTTAAAATTTGGGAGGAACTATTTATTATAGAGCTGACAGTCCACAGGTGGGTAATTCATAGGAATTATAAAAGACTAGACTATCTACTTGATTTATTTTATTCTTAAACACTTAATCAGACTTTCATAACCAGAATAAACTGCTAAGGAAAATTAAACTACATTAATTCTTTCAAGTCCAATTTAATGATCCCTTCTACAAAAGAATTATCCCAGGAACATATGAAAAATTCAGGTAAATATCACTCAAATTTTCTATTAAGTTGATCTAGAGATCCTCATCTTTCAAAATAAAAAATACACAATATAATTTATATACTAAATGCATAAAGCAAAATTCTATATATTATCAATAAAAACATTTATTTGAATGAAGAATTAAGATATCAGTCTTCATAATATTCTGTTAGACTGAAATTTCATTTGTTTCTATCATATCATATTTTAGTAAATTCTAAACCAAATTACAATTTTAAAGATCATGACATTTTAATGACAAAATTATACAATGGCAAATGTACTTAAATAATGGAGTTCATGACACATCCTAACTATATCAAATAAAATCCAATACCATTTTTAAGAAATAATCTTCAAAAGAGTGATTTTTAGTTTTTATTTAAAGCATAATTAAACAGAAAGCAAAGCTATTTGTCTTTTTAAATCTAAAATTATTAGAAGCACAAAAATTGCTACATATACAGAATTGTT
Organism: Tursiops truncatus; assembly: GCF_011762595.2. NCBI lineage: Eukaryota > Metazoa > Chordata > Mammalia > Artiodactyla > Delphinidae > Tursiops > Tursiops truncatus. The sequence continues at coordinate 10,865,467 of NC_047034.1, read as the reverse complement.
GAATGAGAGAAGAAAAAGTGAATCTTGAATTATTTTTTCTCTTAAAGATATTTGATATTTAATCATGTCTAACACCTTAATTTAAAGGGAAGGATTTAAGATAACAAAAATGCCTATAATTCCTCCATAATCAATAGTTAATGCCAATCTTTCAAGTTAAACTTCTCAGGAAAAATCTCAAGTGAGCTAAGAAAAAGTTATTTTGCTTCTCTGGACCTAATTTCCTGTTCTGTAAAATGAGACAGCTCTATATTTCCTTCAGTGTTAACATTCGAAAATAAGAGAAAATTCAGATAAAGTATCTGAATTCAGGACACAGAGAATTAAGTAGGAAATAGATTAGATACAAGAGAAGGAGCGGTCCAAAACCCTTATACTTTCAATTTTTCTTAAAATTCTTGAATAATATAAGTAACATTGAAATATGTACTCTGGATCCATTTTAGCTTCTTTATGATCACTAAGAAAAGCTTACTTCCTCATCACTCTGTCTCATATACTAATTCAAGGCATATTTTTAAAAGCTGTATTTGGAAATAATTTTAAAAATATAGAAAATGACGTGAAGAAAAGAGTACAAATGACCCCTGTATACCCCTTACTCAGATTTATTTATTATTAACATTTTGTCCATTTGCTAATTTATTATTGTGCTCACTCTTTCTTTCCTGGTATATATCCTCCTTTGTTTTCTTTTTATCCGAAATGAACCTTTGAGAATAAGTTGCATATATTGTGGCCCTGTATCTCTACCTGCGTTAGTGTGCATTTCCTAAAATTAAATACATCATCTTAGATAATTACAGTGTAGTTAAATAACTTCAGTGTATATAGCTTTGATGTATTACTTTAATATACCATCATATTCTAATTTTCTTAATTGACACAACAATACTGTTTTCTCCACTCCAGTATAGTATTCAGTCCAGATCACATTCTTTGTTATCAATCTCTAGTGCCCTTTAACTTGGAATATTTCCACAGCCCTTTTTGTTTTGTTTAGTTTTTGACATTTTGATATATTCTAAGAGTATAGTTCTCCCCACCCCCCCTCTTAAAAATGCTTCATTTTGGTTTTGATTTTATTTGATGTTTCCTTGTGATCAAAACAGGGATGTATATTCTCAACAGTACACTACCTTAAGGGATATTGTGCTTCTCTCAGGCCATCACTTTAGGAAGCATGTGATGTTCATCTGCTGCTCGTTGGTGATACTAATTTTAGTCACTTGATCATACATCTCACTGTATACTTACATTTTAAGATTATGCAAATACCTCATTTCTTATCAAATCCCCCCTCCTCCAGTTTTCAACCACTGATGAACTACTATTCTTTCCTAAATCAGTCTTTAGTGTGATGGCTGCAAAAAGATAATATTTCAACTCCAGCACTTTCTCCACATTTGTCAGGAAGCACTCAGCATTCCTCTGTAAGACATAGCCCTCCCTTGTTCCTCCTTCATGCATTTCCCATTGTGTGGATTCATGGATTCTTTTTTTTTTTTTTTTTGCGGTACGCGGGCCCTGGATGCGCAGGCTCCGCGGCCATGGCTCACGGGCCCAGCCGCTCCACTGCATGTGGGATCTTCCCAGACGGGAGCACGAACCCGTGTCCCCTGCATCGGCAGGCGGATTCTCAACCACTGCGCCACCAGGGAAGCCCCATGGATTCTTTTTCACTCAAGTGTTTATAATTGATTATTTTCATCGTCAAATTGTCCCATACTGGCACTTTTGACGTAGCTATACTTCTCTTATGAAAGTCCCTTCATTTTTTGGATCACCTTTTTACTTTCTGGCATAACAAGATATTTCATATTTTTTTTGTCTCTACCCTGCTCCGACTCTAGAATCAGCTAGTTCTCTATGGATCCCTGGTTTCTTTTTAAAGAATGGTATTAGAAACAAGACCTGGGTACAGGTGTACTCATTGCAACTGGAATGTCTGTTTCCCAGCTTTGTAAGAGACAGAGAAAGTGCATGTATATATACACACACACATACATATATCTGTTAAACCACCCAGTCTGTGGTATTTTGCTATATTACCCCTAACAAACTAATACATTGCTTACATAGTTAGATATTTAAAAAATTACCCTCCATATAAGTTGCATTATTTTGCATTCCCACAAACAATGCGTAAGATTGCCTCTTTTCCTTCAAACTCACTGAACTGGTCAAGGTTTTCAATTTTGCCATCTAATGGATAAGAGATGGTACATCAGGAAGTTTTAATTTGCATGTATCTTATGATGAGTAAAGTTGAACATTTTTTCATATGCTTGAGTCAGTTTTTATTTCTTTGTTGAATTGTTTGTACCATTTATTAATATTTATATGTGATATTTAGTCTTTCCCCTTGATTTTAAAAAGTTCTTCCTTGTTAGGGATATTAGCCCTTATCTGTGCTTTTTCTTCCATCTGAATTTATCCTCATAATTAGAAAACCTTTCCCCCATGCCCAGATTGTAGAGAGATTAGCTAATTATTTATTTTATTATTTTTATAAATACTTTGTATTTTACTATATAATTTATAAATATCACTTTAAGATCTCTATAAACAGTTTAGATGAAGATGATTCATCTTTTTTCAGATATTTATCCATTTATTCCAGTACCATTTATTAAAAACACTATCTTTGCTTCAGTAATTTGACACTATCTTTATAATGTACATGTATTTCTACACATAGTACTGGAATTTCTTTCATGGCCTTTTTGTATCCCTCAGTACTATGGTGTTTTAATTTTAGAGGATTCCTAGTGTGCTGAAAGGGCTGGTACCCTACTGAGCTCTTTCTTTCTAGTGTTTTCCTCGCTACTATTGTGTGTTTAGTTTCATTATGGACTTCAGTGTTCACTTGTCTAGTGCCATAAAACAGCTCACAGAGATCACATTAAACTTATACATTAACATAAGGAGGACTGGCATTATGATATGGTTAAGATTTACTAAATAAAATCAAGGCAGGGTTTTATATTTGTTCAAAGCCTGTGTGACTTCTAAGAGCATTTTATAGTTTTCGTCATAGGAGTTTTAACATTTCCTTTTAAGCTTATTCCACTTCTATTTCCTCTTTTTTGTTGTTATTGTAAATGGAATTTTTCTTCCATTATATCTTCTAAGTGGTTTTTATTTGTGTTTGTGAATGCACCTATATTTTGCAAGAGAATTTTACACTTTGATATGTTACTGAATTATTTTATTTTTTTAGTTAATTTTATCATTGACTCAAGGTATTTCCATGTATACTACCAAGTCATCTACAAATAGAGATAGTTTTCTTTTGTTTCAATGTTATGCCTCTGATTGTCTTGTTTAAATTCTATGGGCTAACACCTACTTATCAAATATTAGTGGAGATAGTGGGCATCTTTACCTTGTTTCTGTCTCAGTAAGAAGACACATTTTCTTCATTCTAATATAGTACGTAAATAATTTTGATAATAAATTCTTGAAAAATAAAAGTAATCTATGCATAAATGTATACATTTGTTAACTATATTTGCTGTAGGGTGTATCTTATGCATTGTGTTCAAGAGAAAACTGAGATTGAAAACATATAAGAATATATTAGAGATGAATGCAAACTCAGGGTATTCTCCTGCCATGGTTACTATCTTTCCATATTTCACAGTACCCTCAGAATTGCTATAATTACACTTTGTGTTGAATTTATATATTTCTTTTCTCTTCAGCTTTTTCTTATTTTACTCCTTACCTTGCCACTCTGTGAATAAACTGTTTTGTGTTTATATTTATATGGAAATATTTAGAAGAGTGAGGTTGTGCTTAACATTTTTTTCCCCTCCTGATGTGAAAAAGTAAACTGTATATTGGCCTAAGGACTGAAAAAAAAAAAAAAGAGTTGGGAGGAGAGGGCAGAATTGCATATAAGTGCACAAAGAAGTAAACTTACTCAATATTAAAATATTAATAATGCTTTTGTTCTTATTTACTTTAGATATTAAATTTTAGCTAAATTCTTATTTCCCCCTAAAGCTCAGTGTTCCCTAAGATATTTGGATTTGCTCACTAATAATTTCTTAGAGAAATATTAACAAATTTAGGAATCTTCATAACTATTGCAAAGCACATAAAATCTGAATCTGTATTCCTTATAACCAGCACACCTAACTATAAAATTAACATGGGGTAATAGGAATAGAATAAGATTTGACCAATAACATGGGTGAATTGTTTTAGTAATTTGGAATAATTGACATACTGATTTAGTGAAAACAATAAATGAATTGAATTTTACAAATGATTAGTAGAATATTTTTATTTTATATTTAAATTAATTTTTTATTGAAATATAGTTGATTTTCAGTGTTTCAGGTCTACAGTGAAGTGATTCATTTCTACATATATATACACATATATAATCTTTTCCAGATTATTTTCCATTATAAGTTATTACAAGATATTGAATATAGTTCCTGTGCTATACAGTAGGCCTTATTGTTTCTCTATTTTATATATGGTAGTGTGTATATGTTAATCCCAAATTCCTAATTCATCCAAGCTCCCCTCTTCTTTCCCCTTTGGTAACCATAAGTTTGTTTTCTATATCTGTGAGTCTGTTTTGTTTTGTAAATAAGTTCATTTGTATAATTTTTTTAGAATCTACATATAAGTGATATCATATGACATTTGTCTTTGTTGGACTTACTTCACTTAGTATGATAATGTCTTAGTCCATCCATGTCCCTGAAAATGGCATTATTTCATTCTGTTTTATGGGTAATAAATATTGTGTGTATATCCCACAGCTTCTTTATCCATTCTTCTGTCGATGGACATCTGGGTTGCTTTCATGTCTTGGTTATTGTAAATAATGCTGCTATGAACATTGGGGTGCGTGTATCTTTTTGAATTAGAGTTTTCTCTGATATATGCCCAGGAGTGGGATTGCAGGATCATATGGTAGTTCTATTTTTAGTTTTTTAGGAACCTCCATACTGTTCTCCATAGTGGCTGTACAAATTTACATTCCTACCAACAATGTAGGGGGATTCCCTCTTCTCCACACTCTCTCCAGCATTTATTATTCGTAGAATTTTTGATGATGGCCATTCTGACTGGTGTGAGGTGATACCTCATTGTAGGTTTGATTTACATTTCTCTAATACTTAGTGATATTGAACATTTTTTCACGTGCCTGTTGGCCATCTGCGGGTCTTTGGAGAAATGCCTGTTGAGATCTTCTGCCCATTTTTGATTGGTTTTTTTTTTGTTATTGAGCTGTATGAGCTGTTTGTATATTTTAGAAATTAAGCCCTTGTTGGTCACATCATTTGCAAATATTTTCTGCCATTCTGTAGGTTGTCTTCTCATTTTGTTTATCGTTTCCCTTGCTGTGCAAAAGCTTTTAAGTTTAATTAGGTCCAATTTGTGCTGTGATTTATGTCAAAGTGTGTTCTGCCTGTATTTTCCTCTGGGAATTTTATAGTATCCAGCCTTACATATAGGTCTTTAATCCATTTTGAGTTTGTTTTTGTATATGGTGTCAGAGAATGTTCTAACTTCATTCTTTTACATGTAGCTGTCCAATTTTCCCAACATCTCTTGTGAAGAGACTATCTTTCCTCCATCATATATTCTTGCCTCCTTTGTCGTAGATTAATTGACCATAAGTGGGTGGATTTATTTCTGGGCTTTCTATCCTGTACCATTGATCTATATTTCTATTTTTGTGCCAGTACCATACTGTTTTGATGACTGTAGCTTGTATTAGAGTCTGAAGCAGCGAGCATGATTCCTCCAGCTCTGTTCTTCTTTCTCCAGGTTGTTTTGGCTATTTGGGGTCTTTTGTGTTTCCATACAAATTTAAATTTTTTTGCTCTAGTTCTGTGAAAAATCCATTGATTGATAGGGATTGCACTGAATCTGTAGATTGCCTTGGGTAGTATATTCATTTTAACAATATTGATTCTTCCAATCCAAGACACAATATATCTTTCTGTTTGTGTTGTCATTAACTTCTTTTATCAGTGTCTTACAGTTTTCGGAGTACAGGTCATTTGCCTCCTTAGGTTTATTCCTAGGTATTTAATTCTTTATGATGTGATGGTAAATGGGATTGTTTCCTTAATTTCTCTATTTCGTCATTAGTGCATAGAAATGCAACAGATTTCTGTATATTAATTTTGTATCCTACAACTTTACCAAATTCATTTTTGAGCTCTCGTAGTTTTCTGCTGGCATTTTTAGGATTTTCAATGTATAGTATAATGTCATCTGCAAACAGTGACCGTTTTACTTCTTCTTTTCCAATTTGTATTCCTTTTATTTCTTTTTCTTCTCTGATTGCTGTGGCTAGGACTTCCAAAACTATGTTGAATAAAAGTGGTGAAAGTGAACTCATTGTCTTATTCCTGATCTTAGAGGAAATGCTTTCCGCTTTTCACCATTGAGTATTATGTTAGTTGTGGATTTGTTATATATGATCTTTATCAGGTTGAGGTATGTTCTGTCTATGCTCACTTTTCAGAGAGTTTTTATCATAAATGGATGTTGACTTTCATCAAAAGCTTTTTCTATATCTCTTGAGATGATCATATGGTTTTTATTCTTCAGTTTGTTAATGTGGTATGTCACATCGATTTTGCTAATATTGAAAAATCTGTGCGTCCCTGGGATAAATCCCACTTGATCATGGTGTATGCTCGTTTTAATGCTTTGTTGGATTCAGTTTGCTAGTATTTTGCTAAGGATTTTTGCATCTATGATCATCAGTGATATTGGCCTGTAATTTTCTTTTTTTGTGATATCCTTGTCTTCTTTTGGTATCAGTGTGATGGTGGCCTCACAGAATGAGTTTGGAAGTGTTCCTTCCTCTGCAATTTTTTGGGTTAGTTTCAGAAGGATAGGTGTTAACTCTTATCTAAATGTTTGACAGAGTTCAACTGTGAAGCCATGTGGTCCTGGACTTGTGTTTGTTGGGAGTTTTTAATATTACTGATTCAGTGTCAGTACTAGTAATTGGTCTGTTTATATTTTCTATTTCTTCCTGGTTCAGTCTTGGGATAGTGTACCTTTCTAAGAATTTATCTATTTCTTCTAGGTTGTCCATTTTACTGGTGTATATTTGCTCATAGTAGTCTCTAATGATTCTTTGTTTTCCTGTGGTATTGGTTGTAACTTATTTTTCATTTCTGATTTTATTGATTTGGGCCCTCTCCCTTTTTTCTTGATGAGTCTGGCTAAAACTTTACCAATTCTGTTAATCTTTTCAAAGAACCAGCTTTTAGTTTCATTGATCTTTTCTATTTCTTTTTTAATGTCTATTTCATTTATTTCTGCTTTGATATTTATGATTTCTTTTACTAACTTCGTTTTGTTTGTTCTTCTTTCTCTAGTTGCTTTAGGTGTAGGATTAGGTTGTTTGTTTAAGATTTCCTTGTTTCCTGAGGTAAACTTATATCACTATAAACTTTCCTCTTAGAACTGCTTTGCTGTATCCCATAGGTTTTGGATCCTCATATTTTAGTTTTCACTTGTCTCCAGTTATTTTTTGATGTCCTCTTTGATTTCTTCAGTGATCCATTGGTTATTTAGTAGCGTATTGTTTAGTCTCTACGTGCTTGTGTTTTTGCAGTTTCTTTCTTGTAGTTGATTTCTAGTCTCATAGCATCATGGTCAAAAAAGATGCTTGATATAATTTCAATTTTCTTAAATTTACCAAGGCTCTCTTTGGGACCCAGCATGTGATTTATCCTGGAGAATGTTCCGTGTACATTGAAAAGAATGTGTATTATGCTGCTTTTGTATGGAATGCTTTATAAATATCAATTAAGTCCATTTGGTCTAATGTGTTATTTAAGGCCCGTGTTAAAGTCCTCTACAATTATTGTGTTATTGTCAATTTCTCCTTTTATATCTTTTAATATTTGCCTTATATATTGAGGTGCTCCAGTGTTGGGTGTACATATATTTACAATTGTTATATCTTCTTCTTGGATCTCTCTATTAATTGTCATGTAGTGTCCTTCTTTGTTTCTTGTAACTGTTTTTATTTTAAAGTTTATCTGTGTGATATAAATATTGCTACTCTGGCTTTCTTTTCTTTTTTTTTGGCTGTACACAGGCCTCTCACTGTTGTGGCCTCTCCTGTTGTGGAGCACAGGCTCCGGATGCTCAGGCTCAGCGACCATGGCTCACGGGCCCAGCCGCTCCGCGGCATGTGGAATCTTCCCAGACCAGGGCACAAACCCATGTCCCCTGCATCGGCAGGCAGACTCTCAACCACTGCGCCACTAGGGAAGCCCTGTCTTTCTTTTGATTTCCATTTTTGTAGAATACCTTTTTCCCTCCCCTCACTTTCAGTCTATAGGTGTCTCTAGATCTAAATTGAGTCTCTTGTAAACAGCATATATATATGGGTCTTGTTTTTGTGTCCATTCAGCCAGTCTGTGTCTTTTGGTTGGAATATTTAATCTGTTTACATTTAAGGTAATTATTGATATGTATATACTTATTGTCATTTTGTTAATTGTTTTGGATTTGTTTTTGTAGGTCTTTTTTCTTCCCTTCCTCTTTTGTTCTCTTCTCTTGTGATTTGATGACTTTATTTAGTTTTATGTTTGGATTCCTTTTTCTTTTTTATGTGTATATCTATTACAGATTTTTGGTTTGAGGTTACCATGCGTTTTTAGTATAGAATGCTATATATATATATATATATATATATGATTGTTTTAAGTTGCTAATCTCTTAATTTCAAATGCATTTTAGATATCCTGTTTTTGTACTCTCCTCCCCTCATGATTACTTTTTTGATGTCATATTTTACGTCTAATTGTTTTGTATATCCCTTAACTGCCTATTGTGGATACAGATTTACTACTTTTGTATTTTATCTTCCCTACTAGCTTTATGTGTAGACAGTTTCCTACTTTTATGGTACCTTTGCCTTTCCTGGTGAGGTTTTTCATTTTGTAATTTTCTTGTTTCTAGTTGCTGCTTTTCCTTTTTCACCTGGAGGAGTTCCTTTAACATTTGTTGTAAAGCTGGTTTGGTGGTGCTGAATTTTTTTTTTAGATTTTTCTTCTTTGTAAAGCTTTTGATTTCTCCATCAAATCTGAACAAAAGCCTTGCTGGGTAGAGTATTCTTTCAGCACTTGAAATATATCATACCACTCTCTCCTGTCCTCCAGAGTTTCTGCTGAAAAATCAGCTGATAGCCTTGTGGGAGTTCCCTTGTATATTATTTGTTGCTTTTCCTTTGCTGCTTTTAGTATTCTCTCCTTATCTTTAATTTTTGTCATTTTAACTACAATGTGTCTTGGCGTGTTTCTCTTTGGGTTGATCCTGTATCGGACACTGTGTTTCCTAGACTTGAGTGACTGTTTCCTTTCCCAGGTTAGTGAAGTTTTCAGATATAATTTCTTCAAATATTTTCTCACACTCTTTCTCTCTCTCTTCTCTTTATGGGACCAATATATTGCAAATATTAATGTACTTGATGTCCCAGATGTCTCTTAAACTGTCCTCATTTCTTTTCACTCTTTTTTTTTTCTGTTCACTGGCATTGATTTCCACTACTCTGTCTTCCAGCTCACTGATCCGTTCTTCTGTATCATTTAGTCTACTATTGATTCCTTCTAGTGTATTTTTCATTTCATTTATTGTAGTCTTTATCTCTGGTTATTCTTTATATTTTCTAACTCTTTGCTAAAAACTTCTAACTTCTCACTCTGTGCATCCATTCTCTTCCCAAATTTTCTGATCATTTTTACGGTCATTATTCTGAACTCTTTTTCAGGTAAGTTGCCTACCTCCACTTCACTTAGTTCTTCTTCTAGGGTTTTTTCTTGTTCCTTTGTCTGGAACATATTCCTCTGCTGCCTCATTTTGTCTAAGTTGCTATTTGTATTTTTATGTATGTGGTAGGTTGGTTACATTTCTCAGCCTTGGAGAAATGGCCCTCTGCAGGAGGCATCTTATGTGTCCCAGAAGTGTACTCCCCTCTTATCACCCAAGCTATATGCTATGGGGTTTCCCCTTGTGAGGGCTGCATGCGTTCTTCTGTTGTGGCAGGGTAACTATGTGGTTGCTCTAGTGGCTTGGTTGGCCCCTAGTCTGGTTGATTGCCAGGCCCTGCCTTTGTAGTTGCTTTTGGATGCTGTTTAGTGGGGCCCAGTCATGAAAGGTCTGGTTGCAGAATCCTACAGGGCACTGAGGCTAGTGCTGTCTCACTGTGGATGGAATCAGTGTCCCGAAGACCCTAGGGCTGTTGCTCATTCATTGGCAGGTGAAGCCAGATCCTGGGTTAGTACTGGACTACTGGCGGGCAGAGCTGGTTCCTTGAGTCTGGCTGCACATCCCAGGGATCCCAGAGCTCATTTCAGATCAGTGGGAGGGATCAGTTCCTGACACAGTTGGGTATGAGGTCCAGGGTGTCGCAAAGGTTGCATTGGCCTCCTAGTGGGCAGGGCCAGACCCAGCAGCTCAGAGGGTAGGGTCTGGCCTGCATTGCAGGATTGTTTTTTTCTTGCTTCTTGTGTCTGCAGCCTAGTAGGTGAGGCTGGTCTAGAGGCTTGTGCAGGCTTCCTGGTAGGAGGGGCCGGTGCCTGCCCACTGGTGGGTGGAGCTGGGTCTTGGCCCTCTGGTGTGCTAGGCCATGTCTAGGTGTATGTCTTGAGGAAGCTCTGGGCTCAGGAAGTCTTTAGGCAGCTTGTATGCTAATGAGTGGGGCTGTGTCCCCAAGGTGAGAGACAGGGGCAGACCCCATCTCTCCAGGAGACTCTCCAGTACCAGCAGGTAGGGCCCAGGGTCCTATCAAATTACTGCTTTTGCCCTGTGCCTTGGTGTGTGTGAGATTTTGTGTGCGCTCTTTAAGAGTGAAGTCTCTATTTCCCCCAATCCTGTGGGGCTTCTGCAATTAAGTCCCGCTGGTCTTCAAAGCCAGAATCTCTGGGGGCTCATCTTCTTGGTATTGAACCCCCAGGCTGGGGAGCCTGATGTGGGGCTCAGAACTCTCACTCCTGTGGTAGAACCTCTGTAGTATAATTATTCTCCAGTTTGTGGGTCATCTGCCTGAGAGTTATGGGACTTGATTATATTGCAGGTCTGCTCTTCCTACCCATCTCATTGTGGTTTCTTCTTTATATCTTTAGATGTATAAGATCTTTTCTGATAGCTTCCAGGTTTTTTTTCATCAATGGTTGTTCTTCAGATAGCTGTGATTTTGGTGGGCTCATGAGATGAGGTGAGCTCAGGGTCTTTCTACTCCACCATCTTGGCTACTGTAATACAGTATTTTTTAAAACAACATGAACCACCAAAACTAAGAAAAAGAACTTAGTATTTCTTTGTTCACTTATACTATTTTATGAAACTATTGGAATTTCAGAAAGCAAATAAATATTAAACTTTACTGCTCTAAAAATTACCATTACCCGTCTTGCAAAAACTGCTTATATTTTATTTTTGATGCTATTTTATTTCCACATCAAGGTAATGCTAGATTTGCAAAAGTGAATTAAAATTTTCCATCTTTGTATCTGACTTGGAAGAGGTAAAACAGAAACTATATGTAGAAAATAATCAATCTGAGTCCCCATCTCATTATTTTTTTGTGTGTGCTCTTTAATGTTTAACGGGAATTTGTGATAGCCTTTGTCAAGAGTTGTTAATTAAATATCATTTTGAAATTCATTCAACTCCTTCAGCTATCTAATTAAATAAAAATACTTTATGGGATACTTTTAGTAAATACATTCTGGTTTTGTGTCATGTAAAATGGTCTGCTTTATCTTTTACTCCATTTGTAAAGTCCTATATAAAACAAAATGATGAATACTTGTATTTGAATACATAATCATAATTAGAAACTAAACAAGTGATTTCCATTTATTTTACTTTTAAAATATTCTTTTTTTACATGTGTTTAACAAGAGCAGAAAATTTTCTTGTACATAGAAGCATGGCAGGAAATATGTCAAAACACCTAAAACTACTTTTTCTTTATGGAACTTAAAGCAAATATTCAAAAGTGCTTTTCTTAATGTTTGAAGGAAGTCCATTATCCATTTATGCAAAGCCTTTTTACTTAATGTAAAATAATCAGAAAAAGGTCAATTTTTTCTCAATACATTTGCTGGAAATTTTATGATAAAATATGAATCTGCTTTCAACAATTTTGATTAATGTTTCTTTCATTTCTTATATCATAAACTATATATTTGCAGGCAATAACCATTTCAAACTCAATTCAATCATCATATACACTAATTACCATAGGCAATAGTCTTTTTTATATTCTATTGCTACAATATTGTCAGTTACAAAATCAACTTCCATAATGATTGTTTGGAAGTAAAGTAACTATGAAATGCTAAAACATCATTAATAGTCTTAATTATTTTAAGCCAGTAGGTTGTAGGTCGTAATCTTATAACACAAAGAGCTAATGATTTATTTTGCCTCACTCATGAAAATGATAGAAGCTATTTTTATAACATGCATGACATTATTACTTATTTAAAGCATTTCTAAAGTGAGCATTTCCTAACTTGTGTATAATTTTTTAAAATACTAATGTATGTGATATTTGCTTCAAAGAAAAGGAATAGAAAATGTTAAGTGACATTCGTGAGCCATAATACCACAAATTCCACGTTTAAAACTCAAGTTTATATTGTGCCTTATTTTAATTAAGACAAAATTTGTTTCTTTTACTTTTAATCAGCATTCAATAAAATAATTTTGCTTAAAAATTGCTAGCACAACACTTCTATATAGCTATATAAGTAAAGTTAATTTTGTTTACATGAAATATAAACTTGGTCAAAATGAGAAGGAAGAACTGATAGGTATCTGGCAGCTTTTAATCATAAATTAGTCTCTTAACTTGTTTATAGCTTTCTTCTATATTTAAATCTGAAGTTTAACTTGTGCTCACCAGTACCATTCCTATATAAAAAATATCTTCCCAGAGTTTATAAAAGAGAAACTTCATCCAATGGTTTATCAATTTATTTTGCCAAGTGTTTGTCTTCACTTCATTTATTTCAGAGAGTACTATTTTTCTTTACTTATGATGACAATCTAAATTATACATTAGACCAGGGGTCCCCAACCCCCAGGTCACAGACTGGTACCTGTCCTCAGCCTGTTAGGAACCGGGCCGCACAGCAGGAGGCGAGCAGTGGGCAAGTGAGCGAAGCTTCATCTGCCGCTCCCCATCGCTCGCATTACTGCCTGAACCATCCCCCACCCCCCGTCCGTGGAAAAATTATCTTCCACAAAACTGGTCCCTGGTGCCAAAACGGCTGGGGACTGCTGCATTAGACGATTATAAAGGGAAAAATCAGTTCCTATGTTCTGCTTTTAAAAATTTTTCCAGTCAGCTGTTGATATAGCAGAGATCTTACAAGTTTAACAATTTAAATCTTCTCCTCTAAATATCTTATTTCTCACAAAATTCTTAGTTCTCTTTCCTGAAGATGTGTGATTCCTCTTTTCATGAAGAGGACATGACATCATCCTGAAGATAATCTTTGTGCTTTGTAACTTTTATTGAAACCTCATCTCTCTGTGGAGTTTCTCTTATTAAATAATTGAATGCCAGTACATTGTTAAGACCAGATTTAATGGTTTCTTTCTGATGTGTTTTTTTCCTGAAAACGAAGAATAGCTCTAGTAAAATTCAATTTAGTTTGTATATCAATTTCTACCACTTTACATTTTTCAAATCTCTGCTAAATATATTTGTTTCGTGGGGATTTTTCTGTCACTTTGATTTCTGATAAACCAGAGTCAATGTTTTTTCCCTTCCCCTCTGATTTTTAACATTAATTAACCTCTTTTTTAAAAAATTTCAATAGCAACCTGCTTTAAAGTGGAGTCACTACAAAGCAGCTTCATATAACATATGAAATCATATGACTAAAATGCAAACTATAGTTCATTTATGAACACGTGGGATTTGTTTATCATCATTCATATTTGTTAGTTGATAAAGTATGTCAGAAGTTAGCATATCGATTTAAAATTTTTGATTAAGTTTTCTTATTTAAACATAATAAATTGAAATAGATGGAAAATTCTCTAACATTTATGTTTAATTGGATATTTTGTTTGTCAATATTCAGTACTTCATAATAAAATAATCCCATAGTAGATTCTTGTTATGTTACCTGCCTAGATTTTGGACAGTTATTGAAAGAAGAGCTATTACATATATGCAGGAATTCAATATATTAATATTTTCTTTTATATATAAGAATCAAATGTTCATACTTTCTAAGAGTTCTAAAGAAAGAGTTATAGAATGGAAATACTGCCTTAAAACTACCCCACAATGAATTGCACTTCTTTACCCAAAAAATATTAGAAAAGCTTTGGCCTGAACCTTTGGGCTCTCACATTGTTTATATTTGTCAAAAGTCTGTTTCCAGAAACAATTTTAGTCATTCTTTTTTTCCTTGTATTATACATTTTTAATATGCTGTTATAAAGATAGTAGAGATGTAAATTGATGAACTATTTATGCTGTCATAGTTAACCCTAACCAATAAATATCTGACTTATTTAGGCTTTATAAGATATAGTATATCCAATGGAAATCTTATATTCTTTAAAAAATTTGAATAAGAGCAGCTTAATTTAGTTGAAAGGGAATAGAGCTACTAAAAGAATTTCACAGAATTTCTAAGACTACCAGGAACAGAGTTTGGAAAGCACTGCTGGTGACAATATTATTTTGCCTATAAAACAGCCTTCATCTCATCAAAATAACTTGTTTCAAGCCAATCTGTTGCTGAATTATTTGGTTGTGTCAACTTTTAACATAGGAAACAGCTGACATTGTCATTTTCATTTTTAGTTACTGAAATTTTATAAGATGATTCCATATACCAAATGCAGTGTATATAATTTTTTTAATAATAGATTATATTAATATATGTAAATTCAGCTTAAACACCAAGATAAATTTACTAGATTTAATATGTCAAATAGTTGAGTATTAACTATTATAGAGAACTATGAAGTTTGTCCTCCCCCTTCGAGGGGAAGAAAGGTGAATAAACAAACACAAGATAAATGAGATTCATTGCTATACTTCAGAATTATTCAAAAGTAGAAGTCTTTCTTTATGGGAATCTAGAAAGTTGTCTATAAAAGGCTGTGGCAGAAGACCTAAATAGACATTTCTCCAAAGAAGATATACAGATTACCATCAAACACATGAAAGAATGCTCAACATCATTAATCATTAGAGAAATGCAAATCAAAACTATAATGAGATATCATCTCACACCGGTCAGAATGGCCATCATCAAAAACTCTAGAAACAATAAATGCTGGAGAGGGCGTGGAGAGAAGGGAACACTCTTGCACTGTTGGTGGGAATGTAAACTGATACAGCCACTATGGAGAACAGTATGGAGGTTCCTTAAAAAACTAAAAGTAGAACTACCATATGACCCAGCAGTCCAACTACTGGGCATCTACCCTGAGAAAACCATAATTCAAAAAGAGTCATGTACCAAAATGTTCTTTGCAGCTCTATTTACAATAGCCAGTACATGGAAGCAACCTAAGTGTCCATCAACAGATGAATGGATAAAGAAGATGTGGCACATAAATACAATGGAATATTACTCAGCCATAAAAAGAAACGAAACTGAGTTATTTGTAGTGAGGTGGATGGACCTAGAGTCTGTCATACAGAGTGAAGTATGTCAGAAAGAGAAAAACAAATACCGTATGCTAACACATATACATGGAATCTAAGAAAAAAAAAAAAAGGTCATGAAGAACCTCGGGGTAAGACAGGAATAAAGACACAGACCTACTAGAGAATGGACTTGAGGTTATGGGGAGGAGAAAGGGTAAGCTGTGACAAAGTGAGAGAATGGCATGGACATATATACACTACCAAACGTAAAATAGCTAGTGGGAAGTAGCCGCATAGCACAGGGAGATCAGCTCGGTGGTTTGTGACCACCTAGAGGGGTGGGATAGGGAGGGTGGGAGGGAGGGAGACGCAAGAGGGAAGAGATATGGGAACATATGTATATGTATAACTGATTCACTTTGTTATAAAGCAGAAACTAACACACCATTGTAAAGCAATTATACTCCAATAAAGATGTTAAAAAAAAGGCTGTGGGATTTAACTGGCCTTTGAGCTCTGGAAGAATTTTAACAAATGTTCTTGGCGGGAAGGACATTTCAGGGAAAAGGATGAGCCAGAATAAATAAAGGGGCAGATGGAGAGGAAGAGAAGGTGTTGAGGATAGGTAAGTAGATTAATGTAGCCGAATTTTAAGGTGTGGAGTAGTAGAGTTGATTGGCTAAACATTTTGGAAATGTAGAGGTCAGATTGCGGATTAATTAAATGCCAGGCTGACTTTGAAATATTGGGAATAAATGAAGAACTAAATTGTTTAGTTCAAAGGCAGAGAATGGTCAATGCTGAGTTTTATTTCTATTATTCTGATAGCAGTGTATGTCATGGGTATGAAAGCGAAAGTATTAAATTATGAAAAATGTTAAAATTATTACTGTAAGCAAACCCAATGTGTTTGAAACTCAACTCCACTGAAGACGCATATTCTCTCTGACACTCAGCATCTTACTACCTTTTCTCCCTGTTTTAAACTCTGCTTTAAAATAGAACCGGTTTCAAAGTCTAGGTCTTCTTAGTTGTGTTAACTCCTGTTTATTTAGTCACTTGTTATCAGTAAAATAGGGACAGTTTTAATCTGAGTCACTACAAAGATTGAATGACATAGCAGTTGCATTGTGTCTACAATGCAGTTAGCACTCAACGTTATTCCAAATCTTCCCTTTCTTACAAAACCCATGGAAGGCAGTTTCGTCTATATTAAGAAGGAGAACTTTATCACTTTGGCCTTCCATGGACATAGTAATACACAGAAGGAGAAAGAAAGTATATGTGGGCTGAATTACACTTAGTTTTATATATTTTTAGTGTCCTTTTTCATGTTTATTGCCTCTCATTATCTTATAACAGCTATACCAAGGGAAAAATACATTTTGTTTGCCCTAGTTACATTTTTAGTGTGTAACCTCTTAATAAAACTAAAGGAAACTTGCATATTCAAAGGTAGACTCATAATTGACTTTTCCCATTTAGTCACATATTATTCTTCCCCTGGACTTTATTTTCCTCATTATAGCTCACTTTTCCTATCACCTAATAAATAATTATTTTGTCACTAGAATCTGCCCAGCACTAAACTTATGACTATGAATACCAAAAACAATGAAACTGCACATCTGTATATTAACAGAAAGTATCTCAAAACAGAGAAAATATTTAATTTAAAAAATCAGGTACAATTTTCTACTAATTGTCATTAAAATGTAACTTTTACTAACATTACTTTCAGCTTTTTTTTTAAATAAATAGAAAAATAATTTGAGATTCCAGGAGCAAATTATCCATTTTGGAAAGAATTTTATTTTGTCTTAAATGGATCTTTGAAAACTTTGTTGTATCTGAAGCATACACCAATTTATCTATTCTCCTGTGATCTAATTTGTCATTCTTTTTGACAGTTAACATTAGGATCTGCTGGTCTTTCTTTATTGTGATTGCCTATGTTTTTTTAAACTTATATGTAAAGAAACAAAAATAAGACTTGCTTTTACTTGACAATATGTGTAAAAGTAATGTCTTGACTCCATGGCTGGCGTATAGTAAGAACAACAAAAAGTTCCCCATCTTCTATTGATATTTTGACCATTTTTCCTTGCCACCAGTCCCATTATGGGATTTAATAAGAAAATAAAATATTGCTTATTATAGTTGGAGAGTAACTCCTCTTTAAACAAGCAATGGAAAGAAAAAGCAGGAGCCTATACATGGGAGATATTTATGGGTATCCAAGACATCTTTCAAATAAAATAAAATACTGTAAGACCAGAAATCAAACATTTATTTCCTCTTATTCTGTGACTAAAATAAACTATCACAAAATGCTTACTTTGTGGTATAAATTATAGTCACAAGGTATAATAACTCACAAGGAATAAGTCATTTATTATACCATTCCAAGAATTCCCAAATCATTAGTTGAGTTTTAGAAAATTTTGTGAGCACTCCGATTCTGCTCTCTTGGATGAGCTATGCCCTCTCTTAGTTATCACTTTACACAGGGAAACATATCCATTTCTTGTGACAACTGTTCAATCCCTGGTGCTTTGTTACAATAGGAGGACAACAAAACATGGTGCTTACACTATAGCTAAGAACACACCTGGACACCTGTACTTCCCACATTTCATGACAGTTTCCTCCACAGCCTTTTTCTCCCCCTCCTGGCCAGGACTGTGCTACTGTAGAGCATTCTGTGCTACTGTAGAGCAGGGGGCAGATGCTCCAGATAGATCCTCACTGCCCTTACACTGCTTTGGTCTACTCAGGGACCTCCAAGCTTTACCACACCTGTGTCAGTACTGCTCTCATCCCTGCCACCTACCTACGAGGTTAAAAGAGAAGAAAACTACTAGGTGACTTGTAACCTCAATAAATAAATACTTTGTGTACATCAATTATTCTTCCTTTATGATGGTAAATTCAATTTCAACCTTTGATGAACTAAAATCAAGTACATTAAAATATTTTCTAGCCCTGAGAATTCTCTGAAGTGTTTATTCATCATTGTCTATTATGAACTAAATCTAACATATAGTGTATGAGAAAGCCATTTATCAAAGTTGTCCTAACATCTTAAATGACTTGAACCAATGTCTTTGTGACAGAACATAAATTAAGTAATTTTATATTTTATTGCAATTATTAATAAACATTTGCAAACAGAAAAAGTACTTACAGATTTAAATATTAAACCAACATGTTCTGTAGCTATTTTCAATCTAGTGACTGAATATCAGCCTTAAATGTGTAAAGAAAATATAAAATGGAAGGGGCATCTACAATTTGATAAGCTGAAAAGTGAAATGACAGGAAACTACTTTATGAGCAAATTAATGTTTATACAATTGCCTTCAAATCTATGCCCATGATAAACAAAACTATATATTGGGTACATTTGCCAGATTTACCAGTCTTTTGTACAAAATGTAATATGGAAATATACATAATTTGTAAATATAAAACACTTTTATATCATTTAATAACAAATTTATTTAAAATACCCCATATTATTTATGGAATGAACTGAAAGTTTACAATATCCTTCTAGTTCTTTTCCAATTTTTATAAGAATCTGAAAGTTACATATCTGTATATTTAACTAAATTCATTCTCTCTGTCCTCGATTTGTTTCCCTCATTGGGATTCTTAATGTTAAATGTCCAGTTCTCAAGTAAAACTGCTAAATGCATTACATAGTTAGAAATAATTTAGCTACCTTTATTTTGCATTCCATGTAATTTTCCTCATGAACAGATGCAAGAGTTTTTAACTTGAATTAGAAGCTATAATTGAAGACCTACTATTAATATAAAGTCTAGAAATCTCTGAGAAATTAATAATTATTTTGATTAAACTCTATCCGTGTAGATGAATAAATGAATAATTTCAGAGTTAATCAACCCACACAAAACAGTATTATAATAATACTTTAAAGTCACACATGCCGCAGATAATTTCTAGAATAAATAAGTTCTATTCTCAAAAAGAAAATTTCCTTTTCACTTACAGTATCAATGAAATCTAATTTGAAATACTTTGTCATGTAATACTATTTTGAGATTGCCTGGTTTGACAGTACATAATCAAGTAAAAAGAACTCATATGACATTTTCCTTCAAAAATGAGGCAGTGTACTTGCCAAGGAATCTTTTTAGTAATAAATTGACTAAATAAAGCATGTGCAGTAAAAATGATGTTAATTATTTCTGGAACATCTGATCGAAATTTAATCTTTTTAATATAAAGAATTTTTATTTACTATATAAGTAACCTATACTAAATTCACTTAAAAACAACTAAAAGTAGAAGTGATATACTTATCAATCTTTTGTATGAGTCAAATTGTGGAAGAGTAGCAAAAAAAAAAAAAATAACTTTTGGAGGATGACATTTTGATTGAATTTATTCGTGACTGTTCCCAATGGTTAGATATCTCAGTCACAGTGGTAAGACTGACTGGTAAGTTTCACCACGTAATCATGCATAAAGAGGCTTGCTCTAAATTACAATAGTTGCAGTTAATATATAATCCTATTTAATCCACATGACACCACTCTTATGCATTTATCAATATCTCTATTTTAAGTTTGAAAAAAACTGGGGCTTGAGATAGAATAACATTTTCCCCCCATGGACACAAAGCTAGTACACAGTGAAAACAGGATTCATATTCTAAACCAATATTGGAGAACATATGAGAATATGTGGCTTAAAGTTTTAATGCAATTGTAAATAATGTAAAAAAATCAAAGCAAGAGACTTGTATTTTTAATTGAAATATACTTGATTTACAATATTTCAGGTGTAAAGCAAAGTGATATGTTTCCTTAATTTCTCTTTCCGATATTTCTTTGTTAGTGTATAGAAATGCAACAGATTTCTGTATGTTAATTTTGTATCCTGCAACTTTACTGAAATCATTGATGAGCTCTAATAGAGTGGGCATCCTCGTCTTATTCCTGATCTTAGAGGGAATGCTTTTAGCTTTTCACCGTTGAGTATGATGTTAGCTGTGCATTTGTCATATGGCCTCTATTATATTGAGGTATGTTCTTTCTGTGCTACTTTCCAGAGAGTTTTTTTTTTAATCATAAATGGGTGTTGAATTTCATCAAAGGTTTTTCTGCATCTATTGTGATGATCATATGGGTTTTATCCTTCAGTTTGTTAATGTGGTATATCACATTGATTGGTTTTCTGATATTGAAAAACACTTGCATCCCTCAGATAAATTCCACTTGATCATGGTGTATGCTTCTTTCAATGTATTATTGCATTTGGTTTGCTTGTATTTTGTTAAAGATTTTTGTGTCTATGTTCATCAGTGATATTGGCCTGTAATTTTCCCTTTTTGAGATATCTTTATCTTGTTTTGGTATCAGGGTGATGGTGGCCTCATAGGATGAGTTCAGAAATGTTCCTTCTTCTGCAATTTTATGGAATAGTTTGAGAAGGATAGGTGTTAACTCTTCTTTAAGTGTTTGGTAGAATTCACCTGTGAAGCCAGCTGGTCCTAGACTTTTGTTTGTTGGAAGTATTTAAATTACTGATTCAATTTTAGTATTGGTAATTGGTCTGTTCATGTTCTCTATTTCTTCCTGGTTCAGTCTTGGGAGATTGTACCTTTCTAAGAATTTGTCCATTTCTTCTAGGTTGTCCATTTTATTGGTATATATTTGCTCATGGTAGTCTCTTACAGTCCTTTGTATTTCTGTGGTGTTTGTTGTAACTTCTCCTTTTTCATTTCTGATTTTACTGATTTGGGGCCTCTCCTGTTTTTTTCTTGATAAGTCTAGCTAAAGGTTTATCAATTTTTTTTATCCTTTCAAAGAACAAGCTTTTAGTTTTATTGATCTCTTCTATTTCTTTTAGTCTCTGTTTTATTTACTTCTGCTCTGATTTTTATGATTTCTTTCTATCTACTAACTTTGGATTTTGTTTGTTCTTTTTTCTCCAGTTGCTGTTTTTTTTTTTTTTTTGGTATGTTGTGGGAACTATTGATAAGATTACAAAGGGAAATTCAAATAACATAATGTAATTGAGTTTGCAGTTTTGTTGAAATATTAATAACTGAAATAGTGAAAACAGACTGGGAAACAATGTATTTTTGTGTGTGTTAATGATAGGAATTTTTCAGTAGATTTCACATATAGTTTATTTGAACAAAGAAGTACTGTGCTCAGGATTCAGTCCATAGAATGCCCCATGTTTATGAAATCTGTAAATATTTTTATAATGCAAAGTTCTCATTTCTAGCAAAATATCTCTTCTATTTGTGGGGCTGTCTTGGTGAATCATATGCCTACAAATGGTTAGTGACCCCATAAAATCTACTCTACAACCCAGCACTTGAATCCTTCTGCAACAACTAGAGGGGTGAGATAGGAAGGGTGGGAGGGAGTTGCAAGAGGGAGGAGATATGGGGATATATGTATATGTATGTATATATGTATATGATTCACTTTGTTATAAAGCAGAAACTAACACACCATTGTAAAGCAATTATACTCCAATAAAGAGGTTAAAAAAAATTCCAAATTCTTGCTGCTTAAACAACTTCAGGAAAAAAAAATTGAAGACTATTCTCTTTTTGAAAAGCTATGTAGACAAATAGTTTCATGTGTAGTTCAATGAAAGGATCATGTAGTTTTTATATATTATTCCTCATTCAGACCCCTGTGTCTTTGAAGTTTAATCTTCCCTTTATGTGACTTAATTTAATGAATTCTTAATTAATGGATGATTTTTATCATGTTTCCATAATTTCTCTTGTTTTTAGTACAGTGCTTTCCGTTCCAACATTTGTTCATGTATAATAGTGTCTCTTCTTTTCTCACCCTACCTGTCACTTTCTTTTGATAACGCTATTTAATGTCACACTAAAGCCACCTATAAGCATTTAATATAAGCTAACATCTGGTCTAGTTCCTTTAATATACTAGGTATTTTTTAGTATTCTAGCTTAAAGGAAAAAAATATGTTCAGAGTTTTTAACCATCTCACCCTTTAATCTAGCATCAAGAATATTTGTTATTATATTGTCAGCACTATAATTAGTGAAACTTCATTATAACTCTTAATTTTTAGAAACTAGGAAATATGCTCAAAAAATTTAGAGAACTAGACAACTAACACATTATTTAATTATTTGACTGTAATATCAAGATATAATTCAATCATGTGATAAAGGCTGTCAGAAAATTAATGTGTTATTTTCTTTAATGAAAAGGTTTTCTTCAGAATAGAGGTGATGTCATTTCTGTTTGGTATATCTCAGAATTAATCCAGTGTACAATGTTATTTTCTTGATATATCATATTTTAAGGAGTTCAGAGAAAGTTTGAGACAGAGATTTTTCAGGAGACTCCATGCTAAGAAGAATAAAATCTCCATTTAGAATTTAAAGTTGTATCATTCAAAATGCAAAATACAATTTTAACTAGACACAGATTTTTTTTTTTTACCGTATATTCATCGTGCATATGTATTTGTGTATACATACATATACTTAAACTATTTGGTACTCTTTCCTATATTTGTTTGTTTATTCATTCAGTATATATATGTATTACACTTCTAATATGTGCCTGGTACTGCATTAGGTATGAGTTGTTCCAATGATGGGCAAAATAAGCACAATTTCTACTCTCATGTATCTTGCCAATGGGAAGATATATGATTAAATAACACAATGTTTGAGGCAATGTTTGAAAGGATAATGCCTTCAAATTTTCCTGAACTGATGAAAAACATCAATTAACTGGTTCTTGAAGTCCAGTAAATCTAAGGAATATCAAACAAAGAAATACATGCCTAGTTATATCAAAATGAAAAACTGCAGAAAGCTAAAACAAGAAACCATCTTTAAAACTATAAGAAGAAAAGACAAATCATCTTCAGAGGTAACAGATTAAGAGCTGATTTATCTCTAGCATCCATGTTGTGAAAGAAAATAATTGCCAAACTACAATTTTATACCCAGATAAATAATTCTGCAAAAATAAATAATAAAAGCAAACATTTTCAGACAAATAAAAACTGAGTTTGCTTACAGCAGACCAGCATAATAGAGATTCTAACTTCTAAAAGATATACTTCAGGCAGAAGGAAAATTATACCAAGCAAGATTATTAACATTTTGGACTGGATGATTCTTTGCCAGAGGCTGCCCTGTGCATTGTAGGATGTTTAATAGCATCCCTGGCTGCTACTCCAAGAGGCCAGGAGTGCCAGCAAGTCATGGCAATCCAAAATGTCTTCAGACATTGCTAAATGTCTGGTTGGGGGGGTTGAACCATCCCTATGGGAACCAGAAAGTAATAAATATGATAAAATGCATGGCTATTTACTAAGGTATCATGTACATACTTCATATCAAGATTTTGAGTGACAATAATGCTTTACATTTTTTAAATACATAAAGCATAATCTACATTTTCAAATATGATCTAATTATTGAGAGCCACTTTTATAGTTTTGAATACAGTTGACCCTTGAAAAACATGGGGTTTAGGGTTGCCAATCCCCAGGCAGTTGAAAATCTGCTTGTACCTTTTACAGTCAGCCCTTCATATGGGTGGTTCCACATCTGCAGATTCAACCAATCGCAGATAACGTAGTACTGTAGTATGTATTGAAAAAAACCCACGTATGAGTGGGCCCTGCAGTTCAAACTTATGTTGTTGAAGTGTCAAGTGTATATATATACTGGAAGCTGAAAATCATTAGCTGTCACACATTGTTACTGGGGAAATTATTCTATGATATTCTGTCTCCAAATAGAGGTCTATTTCATCATACCATCATGTGCAGGGTAATTGTCACTTATCATCTATCATATTTATGTTATCATATATTATTAACTGGTTTAAGTAGATACAAAGATAGATACATTGATGGATAGGTAGGTAGGTAGATAGATAGATAGATAGAAAGAAATTTACAGGAATCCACAGTCCAGTGTATCCTTTATAAGTATTATAACTTAGGTGATGTATTAGTCAGGTTTCTCCAGAGAAGGAGAACCAACAAGATGTGTATATATGTAGATACATATCATGATTGTGTGAGAGCCAATTCTTTACAATAAATCTCTGAGACTTTGAAGAGATTTATTCTATTCGGCTCTTCACATGATTATGGAAGCCTGGTGAATCCAAAATATTGATGAGGTAGAGTGGCGGGCTGGAGACTCAGGGAAGAGTTGCAGTTTGTTTGAGTCCAAAGGCAGTCAGACAGTATATTCTCTCCTTGCTCAGAGGAGGTCATGCTTTGTTTTATTAAGGCCTTCAACTGATTGGATAAGGGTAATCTTTACTCAAAGCTCTCTGATTTAAATGTTAATCTCATCCAAATGGATACCTTCACAGAAACATCCAGAACAATGTTTGACCAAATATTTGGGCACTATGGTCCAGCCAAGTTGACACACAAAATTAACCATAACAGATGATATAAAAACAAAGCAAATAAATTCATGCAGCATATAAATGATGAAATTTCCCATTTTTTCACTATATAAGATATACCTCATCTTAAAATATAATTAATTCATAAAACTAAAATTAACCTAACATATAAAGGATAATCAGA